>NW_026610590.1:0-202500 GCF_029499605.1 Hyla sarda
TATAACATTGTATATATCTCCTCATCCCTCACTCATTATAACATTGTATATATCTCCTCATCCCTCACTCATTATAACATCGTATATATCTCCTCATCCCTCATTCATTATAACATTGTATATATCTCCTCATCCCTCATTCATTATAACATTGTATATATCTCCTCATCCCTCATTCATTATAACATTGTATATATCTCCTCATCCCTCACTCATTATAACATCGTATATATCTCCTCATCCCTCATTCATTATAACATTGTATATATCTCCTCATCCCTCATTCATTATAACATTGTATATATCTCCTCATCCCTCATTCATTATAACATCGTATATATCTCCTCATCCCTCACTCATTATAACATTGTATATATCTCCTCATCCCTCATTCATTATAACATTGTATATATATCTCCTCATCCCTCATTCATTATAACATTGTATATATATCTCCTCATCCCTCACTCATTATAACATCGTATATATCTCCTCATCCCTCACTCATTATAACATTGTATATATCTCCTCATCCCTCACTCATTATAACATTGTATATATATCTCCTCATCCCTCACTCATTATAACATCGTATATATCTCCTCATCCCTCATTCATTATAACATTGTATATATCTCCTCATCCCTCACTCATTATAACATCGTATATATCTCCTCATCCCTCACTCATTATAACATTGTATATATCTCCTCATCCCTCACTCATTATAACATTGTATATATCTCCTCATCCCTCACTCATTATAACATCGTATATATCTCCTCATCCCTCACTCATTATAACATCGTATATATCTCCTCATCCCTCACTCATTATAACATTGTATATATCTCCTCATCCCTCACTCATTATAACATCGTATATATCTCCTCATCCCTCACTCATTATAACATTGTATATATCTCCTCATCCCTCACTCATTATAACATTGTATATATCTCCTCATCCCTCACTCATTATAACATTGTATATATCTCCTCATCCCTCACTCATTATAACATTGTATATATCTCCTCATCCCTCACTCATTATAACATCGTATATATCTCCTCATCCCTCACTCATTATAACATTGTATATATCTCCTCATCCCTCACTCATTATAACATTGTATATATATCTCCTCATCCCTCACTCATTATAACATCGTATATATCTCCTCATCCCTCATTCATTATAACATCGTATATATCTCCTCATCCCTCACTCATTATAACATTGTATATATCTCCTCATCCCTCATTCATTATAACATCGTATATATCTCCTCATCCCTCACTCATTATAACATCGTATATATCTCCTCATCCCTCACTCATTATAACAATGTATATATCTCCTCATCCCTCACTCATTATAACATTGTATATATCTCCTCATCCCTCACTCATTATAACATTGTATATATCTCCTCATCCCTCACTCATTATAACATCGTATATATCTCCTCATCCCTCACTCATTATAACATTGTATATATCTCCTCATCCCTCACTCATTATAACATTGTATATATCTCCTCATCCCTCACTCATTATAACATTGTATATATCTCCTCATCCCTCACTCATTATAACATCGTATATATATCTCCTCATCCCTCACTCATTATAACATCGTATATATCTCCTCATCCCTCACTCATTATAACATTGTATATATATCTCCTCATCCCTCACTCATTATAACATTGTATATATCTCCTCATCCCTCACTCATTATAACATTGTATATATCTCCTCATCCCTCACTCATTATAACACCGTATATATCTCCTCATCCCTCACTCATTATAACATTGTATATATCTCCTCATCCCTCACTCATTATAACATTGTATATATCTCCTCATCCCTCACTCATTATAACATTGTATATATCTCCTCATCCCTCACTCATTATAACATTGTATATATCTCCTCATCCCTCATTCATTATAACATCGTATAGGACTCCTCATTAATTATAATGTATAGGACTCCTCATCCCTCACTCATAACATATAGGACTCCTCATCCCTCACTCACTATAACATATAGGACTCCTCATTATAATGTATAGGACTCCTCATCCCTCACTCATAACATATAGGACTCCTCATCCCTCACTCATAACATATAGGACTCCTCATCCCTCACTCATAACATATAGGACTCCTCATCCCTCACTCACTATAACATATAGGACTTGTCATCGATCAGTCATTATAACGTATGTTTCTCTTCTAGATCCTATGTAATGGTCCCGGGACGTGTATCCCCATCTGCTTCTCCGCTTTCCTCCTCAGCATGGTGGGCATAAAGAAGATCCTCATCGTCTATGTGGAAAGTTTATGTCGCGTAGAATCTCTGTCGTTGTCTGGACGGATCCTCTACTTTATGGCTGACCACTTCATTGTCCAGTGGCCTCTCCTGAAGGACAAGTATCCCAACTCTGTATACCTTGGGAAGATCGTATGATGACTGTCCTGTACGGGGAGCAATGTCTATAACATCACTGGATAAGGGGTCTGGATTGTATCTATTACATCACTGGATAAGGGGTCCAGATTATATCTATAACATCACTGGATGAAGGGGTCCGTATTATATCTATAACATCACTAGATGAGGGGGTCCGGATTATATCTATAACATCACTAGATGAGGGGGTCCGGATTATATCTATAACATCACTGGATGAGGGGACCCGGATTGTATCTATAACATCACTGGATGAGGGGGTCCGGATTATATCTATAACATCACTGGATGAGGGGGTCCGGATTATATCTATAACATCACTGGATAAGGGGGTCCGGATTGTGTCTATAACATCACTGGATAAGGGGTCCAGATTATATCTATAACATCACTGGATGAAGGGGTCCGTATTATATCTATAACATCACTAGATGAGGGGGTCCGGATTATATCTATAACATCACTAGATGAGGGGGTCCGGATTATATCTATAACATCACTGGATGAGGGGGTCCGAATTATATCTATAACATCACTGGATGAGGGGGTCCGGATTATATCTATAACATCACTGGATGAGGGGACCCGGATTGTATCTATAACATCACTGGATGAGGGGGCCCGGATTGTATCTATAACATCACTGGATGAGGGGGCCCGGATTGTATCTATAACATCACTGGATGAGGGGGTCTGGATTATATCTATAACATCACTAGATGAGGGGGTCCGGATTGTATCTATAACATAACTGGATGAGGGGTCCGGATTATATTTATAACATCACTGGATGTGGAAGCTTAAAACACACAGTAATGGCTGCCTTGTACTGGGGTTGGTAGTGGTCCCAGCAGTTGTAGCCCCACATCTCTTATACATACTAGCAAGTACTCTGCGTTGGCCAGTTGCCTTCCGGGACAGCAAAATAACAATGATGCTATGGTCCTCGTATCATGGTATATATGGTGGGTGTATACTCTGTATACAGGATCTGTCAGTCATCTGGGGGAATATTCCTGTCATGGTATATATGGTAGGTGTATACTCTGTATACAGGATCTGTCAGTCATCTGGGGGAATATTCCTGTCATGGTATATATGGTGTGTGTATACTCTGTATACAGGATCTGTCAGTCATCTGGGGGAATATTCCTGTCATGGTATATATGGTGGGTGTATACTCTGTATACAGGATCTGTCAGTCATCTGGGGGAATATTCCTCTCATGGTATATATGGTGGATGTATACTCTGTATACCGGATCTGTCAGTCATCTGGGGGAATATTCCTGTCATGGTATATATGGTGGGTGTATACTCTGTATACCGGATCTGTCAGTCATCTGGGGGAATATTCCTGTCATGGTATATATGGTGGGTGTATACTCTGTATACAGGATCTGTCAGTCATCTGGGGGAATATTCCTCTCATGGTATATATGGTGGGTGTATACTCTGTATACAGGATCTGTCAGTCATCTGGGGGAATATTCCTGTCATGGTATATATGGTGGGTGTATACTCTGTATACCGGATCTGTCAGTCATCTGGGGGAATATTCCTGTCATGGTATATATGGTGGGTGTATACTCTGTATACAGGATCTGTCAGTCATCTGGGGGAATATTCCTGTCATGGTATATATGGTGGGTGTATACTCTGTATACAGGATCTGTCAGTCATCATGGTATATATGGTGGGTGTATACTCTGTATACCGGATCTGTCAGTCATCTGGGGGAATATTCCTCTCATGGTATATATGGTGGGTGTATACTCTGTATACCGGATCTGTCAGTCATCATGGTATATATGGTGGGTGTATACTCTGTATACAGGATCTGTCAGTCATCTGAGGGATTATTCCTCTCATGGTATATATGGTGGGTGTATACTCTGTATACATGATCTATCAGTCATCTGGGGGAATATTCCTGTCATGGTATATATGGTGGGTGTATACTCTGTATACAGGATCTATCAGTCATCTGGGGGAATATTCCTGTCATGGTATATATGGTGGGTGTATACTCTGTATACCGGATCTGTCAGTCATCTGGGGGAATATTCCTGTCATGGTATATATGGTGGCTGTATACTCTGTATACAGGATCTGTCAGTCATCTGGGGGAATATTCCTCTCATGGTATATATGGTGGGTGTATACTCTGTATACAGGATCTATCAGTCATCTGGGGGAATATTCCTGTCATGGTATATATGGTGGGTGTATACTCTGTATACAGGATCTGTCAGTCATCTGAGGGATTATTCCTCTCATGGTATATATGGTGGGTGTATACTCTGTATACATGATCTATCAGTCATCTGGGGGAATATTCCTGTCATGGTATATATGGTGGGTGTATACTCTGTATACAGGATCTATCAGTCATCTGGGGGAATATTCCTGTCATGGTATATATGGTGGGTGTATACTCTGTATACCGGATCTGTCAGTCATCTGGGGGAATATTCCTGTCATGGTATATATGGTGGGTGTATACTCTGTATACAGGATCTATCAGTCATCTGGGGGAATATTCCTGTCATGGTATATATGGTGGGTGTATACTCTGTATACAGGATCTGTCAGTCATCTGGGGGATTATTCCTCTCATGGTATATACGGTGGGTGTATACTCTGTATACAGAAACTGTCAGTCATCTGGGGGATTATTCCTATCATGGTATATATGGTGGGTGTATACTCTGTATACCGGATCTGTCAGTCATCTGGGGGAATATTCCTGTCATGGTATATATGGTAGGTGTATACTCTGTATACAGGATCTGTCAGTCATCTGGGGGAATATTCCTGTCATGGTATATATGGTGGGTGTATACTCTGTATATAGGATCTGTCAGTGTTCTGGGGGGAATATTCCTGTCATGGTATATATGGTGGGTGTATACTCTGTATACAGGATCTGTCAGTCATCTGGGGGAATATTCCTCTCATGGTATATATGGTGGGTGTATACTCTGTATATAGGATCTGTCAGTCATCTGAGGGAATATTCCTGTCATGGTATATATGGTGGGTGTATACTCTGTATACAGGACCTGTCAGTCATCTGGGGGAATATTCCTGTCATGGTATATATAGTGGGTGTATACTCTGTATACAGGATCTGTCAGTCATCTGGGGCATTATTCCTATCATGGTATATATGGTGGGTGTATACTCTGTATACAGGATCTGTCAGTCATCTGAGGGATTATTCCTGTCATGGTATATATGGTGGGTGTATACTCTGTATACAGGATCTGTCAGTCATCTGGGGGATTATTCCTATCATGGTATATATGGTGGGTGTATACTCTGTATACAGGATCTGTCAGTCATCTGGGGGAATATTCCTGTCATGGTATATATGGTGGGTGTATACTCTGTATACAGGATCTGTCAGTCATCTGGGGGAATATTCCTCTCATGGTATATATGGTGGGTGTATACTCTGTATACATGATCTATCAGTCATCTGGGGGATTATTCCTGTCATGGTATATATGGTGGGTGTATACTCTGTATACAGGATCTGTCAGTCATCTGGGGGAATATTCCTGTCATGGTATATATGGTGGGTGTATACTCTGTATACAGGATCTGTCAGTCATCTGGGGGATTATTCCTGTCATGGTATATATGGTGAGTGAACTCTGTAAACAGGAGCTGTCAGTCATGTACGGGAATATTCCTGACAGGAGCCCCCTTTATACTTGTGCCTTCCCTCCCTTATTTTAGTAATGGTTGTCATTGAACATTTATTGGTTTGGTCCAGTCTGTCCCCCCTTCATTCTATTCCACAGGTGGTCTTACCCCAGTTGTTGCTGGGCAGATTCTCCAGCCAGATGTTCTGTTGCCAGGCAGAATAGACCCAGTGGTTGCAGCTGATTGGCTCAGCAGGTATATAGGGAATCCAGCGGTCCATATATTTGTGCCTCAGGAGAGGGGTCCCTGTCAGTGTGAGAAGACTGAGGAGGTGACACCCACCCGCCCACTGTCCCCTTTTTGTTATTTTAGTGTCAGTTTTAATATTGAGGTCTAATCAGTGCTGACAGGAGGACATGGACTCTGGGCAGATGGAGCAGATTTATAGGTTATTTATGGTTTATTAATATGGTTATTATATTGGTGATTATATTGGGTATTATGTGAAGGGGTTTTTCCACTGCTGTTTATTTTGATATGACCCATATTCGAGGCTACGGCCATTTTCATCCAAACTAAGGGTGGGTTTATTTTGGTTGTTATGGAGATTGGGGGCTGCATATATACCATGACAGGAACTACAGTATATACGAGAGCTGTCAGTCATCTGAGGGATTCTTTCTGTCATGGTATATATGGTGGGTGTATACTCTGTATACAGGATCTGTCAGTCATCTGAGGGATTATTCCTCTCATGGTATATACGGTGGGTGTATACTCTGTATACAGGATCTGTCAGTCATCTGAGGGATTCTTTCTGTCATGGTATATATGGTGGGTGTATACTCTGTATACAGGATCTGTCAGTCATCTGAGGGATTATTCCTCTCATGGTATATATGGTGGGTGTATACTCTGTATACAGGATCTGTCAGTCATCTGAGGGAATATTCCTGTCATGGTATATATGGTGGGTGTATACTCTGTATACAGGATCTGTCAGTGTTCTGGGGGCATATTCCTGTCATGGTATATATGGTGGGTGTATACTCTGTATACAGGATCTGTCAGTCATCTGGGGGATTATTCCTATCATGGTATATATGGTGGGTGTATACTCTGTATACAGGATCTGTCAGTCATCTGAGGGATTCTTTCTGTCATGGTATATATGGTGGGTGTATACTCTGTATACCGGATCTGTCAGTCATCTGGGGGAATATTCCTGTCATGGTATATATGGTGGGTGTATACTCTGTATACAGGATCTGTCAGTCATCTAGGGGAATATTCCTGTCATGGTATATATGGTGGGTGTATACTCTGTATACAGGATCTGTCAGTCATCTGGGGGAATATTCCTGTCATGGTATATATGGTGGGTGTATACTCTGTATACAGGATCTGTCAGTCATCTGGGGGAATATTCCTCTCATGGTATATATGGTGGGTGTATACTCTGTATACATGATCTGTCAGTGTTCTGGGGGAATATTCCTCTCATGGTATATATGGTGGGTGTATACTCTGTATACAGGATCTGTCAGTCATCTGGGGGAATATTCCTCTCATGGTATATATGGTGGGTGTATACTCTGTATACAGGATCTGTCAGTCATCTGGGGGAATATTCCTCTCATGGTATATATGGTGGGTGTATACTCTGTATACAGGATCTGTCAGTCATCTGGGGGAATATTCCTGTCATGGTATATATGGTGGGTGTATACTCTGTATACAGGATCTGTCAGTGTTCTGGGGGAATATTCCTGTCATGGTATATATGGTGGGTGTATACTCTGTATACAGGATCTGTCAGTCATCTGGGGGAATATTCCTCTCATGGTATATATGGTGGGTGTATACTCTGTATACAGGATCTGTCAGTCATCTGAGGGAATATTCCTGTCATGGTATATATGGTGGGTGTATACTCTGTATACAGGATCTGTCAGTGTTCTGGGGGAATATTCCTGTCATGGTATATATAGTGGGTGTATACTCTGTATACAGGATCTGTCAGTAATCTGAGGGATTCTTCCTGTCATGGTATATATGGTGGGTGTATACTCTGTATACAGGATCTGTCAGTCATCTGAGGGATTATTCCTCTCATGGTATATATGGTGGGTGTATACTCTGTATACAGGATCTGTCAGTGTTCTGGGGGAATATTCCTGTCATGGTATATATGGTGGGTGTATACTCTGTATACAGGATCTGTCAGTCATCTGGGGGAATATTCCTGTCATGGTATATATAGTGGGTGTATACTCTGTATACAGGATCTGTCAGTAATCTGAGGGATTCTTCCTGTCATGGTATATATGGTGGGTGTATACTCTGTATACAGGATCTGTCAGTCATCTGGGGGAATATTCCTGTCATGGTATATATGGTGGGTGTATACTCTGTATACAGGATCTGTCAGTCATCTGGGGGAATATTCCTGTCATGGTATATATGGTGGGTGTATACTCTGTATACAGGATCTGTCAGTCATCTGGGGGAATATTCCTGTCATGGTATATATGGTGGGTGTATACTCTGTATACAGGATCTGTCAGTCATCTGAGGGATTATTCCTGTCATGGTAGATATGGTGGGTGTATACTCTGTATACAGGATCTGTCAGTCATCTGAGGGATTATTCCTGTCATGGTATATATGGTGGGTGTATACTCTGTATACAGGATCTGTCAGTCATCTGGGGGAATATTCCTGTCATGGTATATATGGTGGGTGTATACTCTGTATACAGGATCTGTCAGTCATCTGGGGGAATATTCCTGTCATGGTATATATGGTGGGTGTATACTCTGTATACAGGATCTGTCAGTCATCTGGGGGAATATTCCTGTCATGGTATATATGGTGGGTGTATACTCTGTATACAGGATCTGTCAGTCATCTGGGGGAATATTCCTGTCATGGTATATATGGTGGGTGTATACTCTGTATACAGGATCTGTCAGTCATCTGAGGGATTATTCCTGTCATGGTATATATGGTGGGTGTACTCTGTATACAGGATCTGTCAGTCATCATGGTATATATGGTTGGTGTAAACTCTATATACAGGATCTGTCAGTCATCATGGTAAATATGGTGGGTGTATACTCTGTATACAGGATCTGTCAGTCATCATGGTATATATGGTGGGTGTATACTCTGTATACAGGATCTGTCAGTCATCTGGGGGATTATTCCTGTCATGGTATATATGGTGGGTGTATACTCTGTATACAGGATCTGTCAGTCATCTGGGGGATTATTCCTGTCATGGTATATATGGTGGGTGTATTCTCTGTATACAGGATCTGTCAGTCATCATGGTAAATATGGTGGGTGTATACTCTGTATACAGGATCTGTCAGTCATCATGGTATATATGGTGGGTGTATACTCTGTATACAGGATCTGTCAGTCATCATGGTATATATGGTGGGTGTATGATTCCCGGCACGTTGTACAGTATTGGTGGTATTGGAGTCCTCATTCTTTGCAGCGCTCTCCACCCCTCCGGTAAGGGGTTTGGGCTGTAGGTGATTAGTGGGGAAGGTCTCCTGATGGTGTTGGTACCTCCTCGGTGGATCTTCAGCATCATGGAGGGATCTGGGGCACAATGAGTGGCCTGTGTCCTGTATGAGAGAAGCTTCTGTATTAGAGTATTAAGGTAATTGTGATTCTGTCTGTGTATTAATGTATTATTAGGGTAATTGTGTCGCTGTCTGTATTTAAATGTATTATTAATGTTACTTTGGTGTCTGTAAATAAACGTCATCTGTTCTTTTATAATTCTGCCAATTGTTATTTGTGATGAGTCGGTGCAGTTCAGAATATAGGCTATAAATTCACGTACGGTATAATGTGAATACTTTAAATGATTATGAGTTTATGTAGATCTGTGTTTCCAAGCAAGGGTGCCTCTAGCTGTTGCAGAACTACAACTCCCAGCATGCCCCGACCGCTGATGGTTATGGCTGGGGGCACCCTGGTACGGAAACACTGATGTAGATCCTTGAGCTGCATGTTCCTATGTATAGGGGGCTCCCATGAAATGCTATCCAGGGGCTGGGGGAGGGGGGTTCAATAGTATGCCTGTTCTGTAGTATATAACAAAACAAACCTCTACTCCCCTCTGACGCTCCCGAAATGTCTCTGGTAGTCGTCCCACCCCCAGCGATCCTCTTCTTGAGCAGCAGCCTGGTGTGTCGGGCCCAGAAAGCACCCAGATCCACTGTGTCACAGTGCCGTTCAGAGAATTGCTCGCTGTGGTAAGATATCGATCATTCTTCTCTTCCTTTTTACAAGCTTACACCAGTCTATATCTATGTCTGTACGGCATCTGGATGTAATGGGAGCCCTCCTCCACTATTATGTCTGGGATAGGAAATGTCCCGACTCCAAATATGTCATCAGAATAAATCTGTGGATCAATGATCTGTCCCTATAAATCTATTATCCATAACCTGTAATGTTATTACTCTCCAGAAGTGCATCCAGGCCCCTCCTCCTGGACTCTGTTACAGAGTTCACCATGACCACCTCCTCCGGGAGAGAATTCCACAGTCTCACTGCTCTTGCAGTGAAGAACCCATCTGTGCTTGTGTAGAAACCTTCTTTCCTCTAGACCGGTGTTTCCCAACCAGGGTGCCTCCAGGTGTTGCAAAACTACAACTCCCAGCATGTGAGTTGTAGTTTTGCAACAGCTGGAGGCATCCTGGTTGGGAAACTCTGCTCTTGACGTAGAGGATGCCCCCTTGTTATAGATACAGTTCTGGATTTAAATAGATCATGGAGAGATCTCTGTACTGTCCTGATATATATATATATATATTATTAGGTCACCTCCTTGTTATATATACAGTCCTGGGTATAAATAGAGCATGGAGAGATCTCTGTACTGTCCTGATATATTATATATATTATTAGGTCTCCTCCTTGTTATATATACAGTCCTGGGTATGAATAGATAATGGAGAGATCTCTGTACTGTCCTGATATATTATATATATTATTCGGTCACCTCCTTGTTATATATACAGTCCTCGGTATAAATAGATCATGGAGAGATCTCTGTACTGTCCTGATATATTATTAGGTCACCTCCTTGTTATAGATACAGTTCTGGATATAAATAGATCATGGAGAGATCTCTGTACTGTCCCCTAATTTACATAGTTATTAGTTCCCCCCTAACCCCTTAAGGACTCAAGGTTTTTCCGTATTTGCACTTTCGCAGCGGTCCCGAACAGCCCGACTGAGCAGCCGGGTCACTTTCGCTTTAGAAGGGTTAAATATTCGCTTCTAAAGGGTTAATACCGCACATCGCCGCGATCAGCGATGTGTGGTATTAGCCGCGGGTCCCGGCCGTTGATGAGCGCCGGGACCGACGCGATATGATGCAGGATCCTGTGTCGTTAAGGGGCTAAGCCTTCTTTTTTCTAAACTAAATAACCCTAATTCTGATCTTTCTGGGTACTGTAGTCCTCCCATTCCCTGTATTACCCTGGTTGCCCGTCTTTGAACCTTCTCCAGCTCCACTATATATTTCTTGTACACTGGTGCCCAGTACTGTACACAGTATTCCATGTGTGGTCTGACCAGTACTGTACACAGTATTCTATGTGTTGTCTGACCAGTACTGTACACAGTATTCTATGTGTGGTCTGACCAGTACTGTACACAGTATTCTATGTGTGGTCTGACCAGTACTGTACACAGTATTCCATGTGTGGTCTGACCAGTACTGTACACAGTATTCTATGTGTGGTCTGACCAGTACTGTACACAGTATTCCATGTGTGATCTGACCAGTACTGTACACAGTATTCTATGTGTGGTCTGACCAGTACTGTACACAGTATTCCATGTGTGGTCTGACCAGTACTGTACACAGTATTCCATGTGTGGTCTGACCAGTACTGTACACAGTATTCTATGTGTGGTCTGACCAGTACTGTACACAGTATTCCATGTGGGGTCTGACCAGTACTGTACACAGTATTCTATGTGTGGTCTAACCAGTACTGTACACAGTATTCTATGTGTGGTCTGACCGGTACTGTACACAGTATTCTATGTGTGGTCTGACCAGTACTGTACACAGTATTCTATGTGTGGTCTGACCGGTACTGTACACAGTATTCTATGTGTGGTCTGACCAGTACTGTACACAGTATTCTATGTGTGGTCTGACCAGTACTGTACACAGTATTCTATGTGTGGTCTGACCAGTACTGTACACAGTATTCCATGTGTGGTCTGACCAGTACTGTACACAGTATTCCATGTGTGGCCTGACCAGTACTGTACACAGTATTCCAGATGTGGTCAGACTAGTGATTTGTACAGTGGTAGAATTATGTCCTTGTTTTCCACAACCCATGATTTTATTTGCCTTATAAGCAGCTGCCTGACACTGGTCACTTTAGGTAAATGTGCCATTTACTAAAACTCCCAAGTCCTTTTCCATGTAAGTCGTTCCCAGTGTTCTCCAATTTAATACATACTCCCAGCCTGGATTTTTCCTCCCTATGTGCATTACCTTACATTTATCAATGTTATACCCAAAGAAAAAAATTCCCACACAGTAGGTCCTACGCCACAAGACATAGAGTAATTCATAAAGGAAAAGGCGTCAAACAGGACATAATTGATACAAAGTATACTTTATTAACGTGAAAAATGACAAGACATTTAAAATAATTTAAAAGAATACATATATAGTAGTAAACATGAATCCAAGAGATGCTGAGAGAGAAGAACGGGGGCTATGCTTGTCTGCCAGGGGAAGAGTTAAATAAATAGTGCACATAAGTATTGTTTCCCATGAATTAATAAGGGAGGCTACAGCTCAAGGGTTGTGGAATAGATATTAGGAAATGATCCGGCAAAATGCTCAAATCACAATTAAGTACAGAAAATCAGAGAGCAAAAAAGGGAGCCTCAGGGGATCAGTAACGTATTATAGGTGGAACAAACCCTAAGCTAGACAAAATAAGGATATACATTACCAAGTGGAGCAGGGAGTACAATGCTACAGCCACCCGCCACCCAACGTTTCACCAATGAAGGCTTCTTCCGGGGTGTGGTCAATAGAGTGTGGGGTATGTATATATGCAGAGACTAAACCAATTAAAACCAGGGACTAAAGCACGTGATGTAGTTAAGGCGTCATAATCGCCCATAGGTCACTGTTACCAAGCCTCGCTTCCGTAGCGAGGTCCGGAAACAGATACGTCAGCGCGCATCACCTGACAACGGAAAATCACGTCAGAGGGCTCCACAACGTCGCGAGACAACCAAGCCTCGCTTCCAGAGTGAGGCTCGGATGTACGGGCCAATCATATACTAGGGTTGTGTCATAATCCAGTAGAGGACCAAGCCTCGCTATCAAAGCGAGGCTTGAAAAGTGCTCAGATGCGAAAATCCCTACTAAAGCGAAAGTTCATAACTCTAGGTAGTTGGTTATAATTATATACAGACACAATTCAAGCATAAATAAATAAAATATATTCATTTCTATATCAACATATTATAGATTACATATCAGGGACTAAATATCATGATGGGTACATATTGTGAGTAAATACATAAAGAGTACACACTTAAGGTAAGTACATATAATATTAGGGTCACATGTTGTGTGGATGCAAGTGCATATTATTGTATTTTTTCATATATTTATATGTTTTATTATATAGATATTCATGTAGCTGCACTGCACAAAGGCAGTACAGCATCATGAAGGATCTAGGTAAAGTGCATCGCGTGCCAAAAAAAAAAAAAAAAAAAAAAAAAAAAAAAAAAGGGGGGGGAGGAAAAGGGAATAGATGTAAGAGGAGCAACAGTGAAAATAAGTCAAGTGCAAAGTGAACACACAGTGCCAAAATAAAAGTGACATGCAGGAAGGGGGGGGGGGGGGGAAGGGGGGAAAAGAAACCTATATAGATATCTACCTAGAGAAAAGGGGGGGGAAGGAAACATAATGTCAATGAATGTGTGAGAAAGTGGAAATATGGAATATGGCTTAATAATTAATACCACTATCATAATTAAATAGGTAAGCAGTGAATGTTAAATATAGTTTAAGCAATTAGATTAGAGCCCCAAAGGTAATATAAATAAATAAACAAAGAGGGGCATAAAAATGGATATATAGAAAAAATAAATAAATAAAAAATAAATAAAATATAATATATAATAAAATAAGGGAGTGGCAGTGTAGTGTGAGATAAGTGTACGGAAGGTAATAAGGGATGAGAGAGGTGAATGGTGTGAGTGAAAAACGTGTATGTGTGATTGAAAAACCTATGTAGAAGTGTGATGAGGTAATATGAAAGAAAAGGGATAATAATCATGCATAAAGGAACATGGGGTACAAAAAGTGGGAGTAAAAATGTCGTATCAAGGAATATATAATTAAGTGAAAATTAGTAATAAAAATGAAAAAGTATTAAAAATATATGTAAAGAATATATAAAGAGAGGATTGTGACCCTGGAAGTGTACATAAAAAAGTATGTTTTTGAAAATTGATAAGAGAAATAGAGTCCCAACATGATTCCGATGGTAAGGTCACTCCAACGATAGAGGGAGGCTAAAAGTAGTCACGTGGTGGCCCTGGTTGGTAAGTCTCATAACACATCTAAATAGACAATCAGATAAAAAAGAAGGAATGAATTAATAAACAGTTAAAATAAAATAGAAGCTGCTAAAAAATCACTTAAAACCCATTAATTACACACACTAATAAAAATCCGAGCTCAGAAACCAACCAATACTCCTCACAAAAATGGGGCATAGCTGTTTACCTCATTTAAGCCGTGAGGTACAAGTGTGTCCAGCCTGAAGATCCATCGCGTTTCTCTTTGTGCAACCAATTTCTTCCATTGGCCACCTCTGATACCCACCGGGACGTGGTCGATACCTATGAATTTGAGGAGAGTGGCATCACTGTTGTGTTTAAGTTTAAAGTGTCTTGGTAGGGTTTTCAAAGACTGAAGGTTTGTTTCATTGGCTGCCGCATTGATATCCAGGATATGCTCTCTGACCCGTCGGCGGAGCTCCCTGGTGGTCATGCCCACGTATAGCAATTCGCATGGGCATTGTGCAACATATACCACCCCTTTGGTTACACAGTTTATTTTCTGCCTGATTTCATATGACTTGGTACAGGATGAATTGCGAAACATATCAGTCCGTAATATATTACTACATGCAAGGCATTTACCACATGGGGAGCAGCCGTTTTTGGGGCCCTTGGAGCCAAATAGATATGGCTCCTCAGTCTCATAGTGGCTCCTCACCAGAAGGTCCTTCAAGTTTCTATTCCGTCTATATGCAATCGCTGGTCTCGAAGGTATCATACCATTTAGTGTCTCATCCACTTGTAGGACGGGCCAATGCTGTTCAAGTATCTGCCTAATCTCATGGCTACGAGAATTATAATCTAAAATGCACCTCACCTGGTTGTCAGTTGTCTTGTTGGTCCTTGTTCTATGTAGGGATGACGCACGATCCGTTTTTTTCGCTCTCCGGTATGCCCTTTTAATGCTCCGATTGCTATAGCCCCTTTCACGGAACCTTTTCTCTAGATCACGGGCCTGCATTTCAAAGTCCTGTTCCGTGGAGCACAGGCGTCTTGCACGTAGGAATTGACCTATGGGAATATTTCTGATCAAATGTGTGGGGTGAGCAGAGCTGGCGTGTAGTACGGTATTAGCCGAAGTAGATTTACGATGTAGATTCGTCTGGATAAATCCATTGGCGTCCGCCTGTATCTGGATATCCAAAAACTCAATATTAGTTTTATTCACTTTATGCGTTAGATGAATGTTTAAGTTGTTGTTATTGAGGGCATCCATGAACTGTTCCAACTCGTCTAGTGTACCCTGCCAAATAAACAGGATATCATCAATATATCTGCCCCATGACAGTACTTTTTCAGCCAAGGGGCAGGTATCCGACGAAAAGAGGGTCCTCTCCCACAACCCAAGGAACAAATTGGCATATGAGGGCGCACAAGCCGCCCCCATAGCCGTTCCCTGCAGTTGTAGGTAGAAGACCCCTTTAAAGATAAAGAAATTTCTCGTTAGAATGAAGGACAACAGTTCCAGGATTAAGGCACATAGATCTCCCTCCAAGTTGCTGGATTCCAGAAAAAATTTAGTGGCTGCTATACCGTCATTGTGTCTTATCGACGTGTATAGTGATTCTACATCACATGTCACAAGGTAGGAGTTATCATCTAGTTGGACACCATCAAGTCTACGTAGAACATCATTTGAATCCTTAATGTAAGAAGGTAACAGTTCGACTAGAGGCTTCAAGAAAAAGTCAATCCACTTACATATTGGTTCAGTCAGGGAGTTACACCCAGACACAATAGGTCTTCCAGGAGGTATCAGTGCGTTCTTATGGATCTTCGGCAGTAGATATATTGTAGGGATGGTCGGGTACTGTATAATTAGTCCTTGTTTCTGTTTCAAATTCAAGATGTTTTCCTCCACAGCATTGTCCAGAATATGAGCTAGTTCCTGTTGGTAAGACATCAGGGGGTTAAAAGTGAGTCGCTTATAGCAATTGGAATCACGTAGTTGTCTAAACATTTCCTTCTCATACATATGAGATGGCCATAGGACAACATTACCCCCCTTGTCTGATGGTTTTATAACCACGTTTTTCAAAGCCCTCAGTTCCTGAACAGCCTTTCGCTGGGGGTATGTTAGATTGTCACTGGCTCTTGTTTCTGCCAGGCGTCTCAAGTCCCTAATTACCAATTTGATAAACATATCCACCTCAGGAACCAAAGTCGTAGGAGGGAAGGTGACACTCTTAGGTAAAAGGTAGCGCGGGTACTCACCTGTTCCTACTTGTGGCATAAGATCCTGTTCATCCAGTAATGATTGTAAGTTTAAAATAGCCTCCTGTTCTATCGTGGAACCCAACAGGTTTTCAGTGTTCAGATCAAAGTGTCTTGTGTGCAGTTTTTTGAGGATCAGGCGTCGTGCAAATAGTTGGATGTCTTTTACTGTACAGAAAAGATTAAAGTTAGCCTGAGGACAAAAAGATAAACCCAGGCTAAGCACAGATTCCTGTTCATTGGTTAAGGTCACATCTGTAAGGTTAATTACCTTAAGGGACGGTCCAGGTGCCGGTGTGTCTCCTCTCTGTCTGGTAAAACGTCTTTCATTGGGGCGTTGGTTATATTCAGGTTTGCGTCGTGATTTCTTAAATTTATTGCGTTGGGAGCTAGATGAAGATGTACTTGAAGAGGCTCCAATCGAAGAAATAGAGGAGATTGAAGAGGTTCTTACCAGGTTCGTTTGGGGAGTCCTCCAGCGATACACCCGGTTTAGCTGGAGGTCTGTCAGATCCCTCTGGTATTTTTTCACCTTAACTATTTCGATTTTCTCCTCCCAGTCTTTAAACCAGGAGTCCACTTCTTGGTTCCATGTCGTCAGTTCTTCTGTAGATAGATCTAGACGGATCTTTCTAGATAGTTCCTCTATCTCAGTTTCCAGAGAGGTGAGTGTTTGTATATTATGGCTTACCAATAATTCCAAAAAGGTTTTGGAGCACGTGGAGCATGCTGCTTCCCACTGGTCCTTAAAGTTATCGCTGTCTATAGGGAATGAGGGGAACACCTGAATCCTAAGTCCCCGCGGAATTAAACCTTGGGCCAAATATTTTTCAAGAGTGGTTTTGTTCCACCATGTGCGTGAGCGCCTCTGGAGGAGATGTTTTAGTTGGCGTTTGAGCTCGGATTTCTGACTGCTCTCAGCAGAATTGTACACTGGTGCCCAGTACTGTACACAGTATTCCATGTGTGGTCTGACCAGTACTGTACACAGTATTCTATGTGTTGTCTGACCAGTACTGTACACAGTATTCCATGTGTGGTCTGACCAGTACTGTACACAGTATTCTATGTGTGGTCTGACCAGTACTGTACACAGTATTCCATGTGTGATCTGACCAGTACTGTACACAGTATTCTATGTGTGGTCTGACCAGTACTGTACACAGTATTCCATGTGTGGTCTGACCAGTACTGTACACAGTATTCCATGTGTGGTCTGACCAGTACTGTACACAGTATTCTATGTGTGGTCTGACCAGTACTGTACACAGTATTCCATGTGGGGTCTGACCAGTACTGTACACAGTATTCTATGTGTGGTCTAACCAGTACTGTACACAGTATTCTATGTGTGGTCTGACCGGTACTGTACACAGTATTCTATGTGTGGTCTGACCAGTACTGTACACAGTATTCTATGTGTGGTCTGACCGGTACTGTACACAGTATTCTATGTGTGGTCTGACCAGTACTGTACACAGTATTCTATGTGTGGTCTGACCAGTACTGTACACAGTATTCTATGTGTGGTCTGACCAGTACTGTACACAGTATTCCATGTGTGGTCTGACCAGTACTGTACACAGTATTCCATGTGTGGCCTGACCAGTACTGTACACAGTATTCCAGATGTGGTCAGACTAGTGATTTGTACAGTGGTAGAATTATGTCCTTGTTTTCCACAACCCATGATTTTATTTGCCTTATAAGCAGCTGCCTGACACTGGTCACTTTAGGTAAATGTGCCATTTACTAAAACTCCCAAGTCCTTTTCCATGTAAGTCGTTCCCAGTGTTCTCCAATTTAATACATACTCCCAGCCTGGATTTTTCCTCCCTATGTGCATTACCTTACATTTATCAATGTTACCTCATCTGCCACTTCAGTCCAAACCTCCAACGTATCCAGATCCATTTGTAACAGTGTGCTGTCCGCTATGGTGTTGTTTGCTATACACAGTGCACGGTCCTCTATTGTGTTAACCACTTTAGAGTTTAGTATCATCTGCAAAAATTGCTACTTTACTATACAATCCCTCAACAAGGTCATTAATAAATATATTAAATGGAATAGGACCCAGTACTGCCCCCTGTGGTCCCCACATCAAATGCTTTGGAAAAATCCAGATATATTACATCCAGCGTTGTGTGTGTTTTTTTTTCCCCGTCCAGTCCTGAGCTCACCTCCTTTTTAAAAGCTGATCAGGTGACAGGACCGATCCCTCATAAACCCATGTGATATGGTGTCTTACACTTATTTTCATTCAGATACTCCAAAATAGCATCTCTTAGAAAACCCTCATTTTACATACAATGGAGATTAAACTAACAGGCCTATAATTTCTGGGGTCACTTTTGACCCCTTTTTAAATATTGGGCCCACGTTTGCTATGCGCCAGTCCAGGGGAACGGTCCCTGTCACTATGGAATCCTTGAATATTAGAAATAGGGGTCTGTCTATTACTTTACTTAACCCCTTAACGACCCAGCCCATTTTCACCTTACGGACCAGAGAATTTTTTGCACATCTGACCACTGTCACTTTAAGCATTAACAACTCTGGGATGCTTTTACTTTTCATTCTGATTCAGAGATTGTTTTTTCGTGACATATTCTACTTTATGTTAGTGGTAAAAAAAAATAAAAAATGTTAAACTGTAGTTTTGTTTGAAGAATTTTTAAAGATACAAATCAAAATAGAAAAAAACACAACATAAACATCAAATGGGCCAAGGCCCGTGTTACGCCGAGCGCTCCGGGTCCCTGCTCCTCCCCGGAGCGCTCGCGGCGTTCCTCTCTCTGCAGTGCCCCGGTCAGACCCGCTGACCGGGAGCGCTGCACTAACTCTGCCGGCGGGGATGCGATTCGCATAGCGGGACGCGCCCGCTCGCGAATCGCATCCCAAGTCACTTACCTGTCCTGGTCCCTGGCTGTCATGTTCTGGTGCGCGCGGCTCCGCTGTCTAGGGCACGCGAGCGCCAGCTCTCTGAGATTTAAAGGGCCAGTGCACCAATGATTGGTGCCTGGCCCAATCAGCCTAATTAGCTTCCACCTGCTTCCTGGCTATATTACCTCACTTCCCCTGCACTTCCTTGCCGGATCTTGTTGCCCTTGTGCCAGTGAAAGCCTTTCCTTGTATTTTCCTAGCCTGTGTTCCAGACCTCCTGCCGTTGCCCCTGACTACGATCCCTGCTGCCTGCCCTGACCTTCTGCTACGTCCGACCTTGCTCTTGTCTACTCCCTTGTACCGCGCCAGTCCCTTGTATCTCAGCAGTCAGAGAGGTTGAGCCATTGCCGGTGGATACGACCTGGTTGCTACCGCCGCTGCAAGACCATCCCGCTTTGCGGCGGGCTCTGATGAAAACCAGTAGCAACTTAGAACCGGTCCACCGACACGGTCCACGCCAATCCCTCTCTGACACAGAGGATCCACCTCCAGCCTGCCGAATCCTAACAGCCCGTTAACAGACAAGGCTAGACAGGTGATCATATATGCAAGTGATAAAGTCAGGACAGACTAGGGAAGCGACTAAATCACTCCACCAGCCTTCGGGACATACATGTAGAACCATAACTAAATAGTCATCTGAGCACATAATAAAAACAAATAAGGATATGTCCACACGGCAGCAAGTATAGGGACAAGGCACAAGGGCCACAAATGAGGGAGGTCAGGGAAGGGAGCACAGACCATAGGATACACGGAGACTAACAAAAACTGACACCCACACACACAGGTAGGCAGAAAAGGAAAACCAGAGAAAGAGAGAGTAAGGGAAAAGAGAGAATCAAGGCGGTTTCCTATCAGAAAAACGGTCCCAGGGTTCCCAGACTGAGAGAAACAAAGGGATAGAGTTATTAAGGGAAGCCGTTAAAGATTCCATAGAACGAATGTCTGGATAAGAGGTCGGATTCAGAGGGGGGGGGGGGGAAGGGTCCTCTTCCAGCATTTGGCAATGAGAGTCTTGGCATCTAAGACTAACGTGCATGAAGAGCTTAAATAACTTCTTAGCGCAGGGTGAGAAAGCTGGAGAAGATATGTGTCAGGCCCAAGGCCTGATTATTAAAATCCTATATGTGTATTATAATTATAACTGTGTGTAATGGATCATCCAAGACATGGGTGAGAGGTCATTCAGACTGTGGGTTTGTGTATTGCATTTTATTGGGGGTCTGGCTGTTTGTTTACATCTCCTTTGAAGTCAGAGGCTCTTTTGAAGCAGCAGGAAGTCATGCACTCTGGTCCCATCATATAATCAACCAGATAAGAGGGCCAGGAACAGAGATGCCCCCCTGGTGGGATCAGAGGGGAGGGGGGAATGGAGTCTCCCTCCAAAAAGGCAGATATATAATATTTAACAATGCTAGACTCAGGGTGTTCAAGGCTGTGCAACAAGCTGACAAGACCATCCTAAGGACAAGAGCTGGACTCTCACTGACAAGGACTGCTATATCATCATGCTGTAAGAACTTCATCTTTTGTTTTCTGAACTTGCCTTGCAAAACTCTTTTATATATTGTTATACCTGTATGTCATTTGTTTCTGTATTTTTCTATAGTCAGCACTGTGATACCTTTTATCAGATTAAATGTTTAATTAATCAGCTCTGGTCTTTGATCTCTAAATATATGAGCTCACCTATCTGAAGGCAGCTCTGGTGTAAACACGTTTATCTAAAGGTTAATTTGGTGACTTGCTGGGACTAGTAGTGGATACCCAGAGGTCTGGCGGCTTTAATCCATGCACCATCACACTCTCTCTAGCGTCTTGGCTGGACCAATAGGGTGTGATCGTGACAACTGGTGGAAGCACTAAAAAGAAATTGCATACATCTTCTTGTTTGTAAATTCCAAAGACAGAGCTCAGTGCTGGTTTAAAATACATACAAAAAGAGTGCAAGACAGTTCTGTCCTCCCCATCTCCTGTTTTACCTCCTCTGTCTCATCTCGGAAATATGGAGGCATATCGCAAGCAGTCCAAGCCTGCACTGGAGCTAATGTGCCAAGAAAAGGACACCCCTACTGCAGGAAAGAACAAGGAACAACTTATTGCTGATCTTGTGGAGTATGATGCCCGTGCAGAAGAGCTGAGTAACATGAGACAAAGTCCTACAGCTGGAACTGCCATCCAAGGACGTATATCTCCTGGGGAATATAACATTACTCCCCATCAGGACAGTACTCCACATGAGGCCTTGGACTCTTATATGCGGACTGCCTTACAACACCTTGGGAATGTGGATGCCAATATGAAACTCCAACTGCTTCTCCAGTACCAAACCGCAGAGAGAGAGGCGGCGGCAGAGAGAGAGGCTCAGATATGAGCTGCAGAGAGAGAGGCCCAGATATGAGCTGCAGAGAGAGAGGCCCAGATACGAGCTGCAGAGAGAGAGGCCCAGATACGAGCTGCAGAAAGAGAGGCCGCAGAAAGAGAGGCCCAGCGAAGGCATGAACTGGAGGTTCTGAGGCTGAGAGGGGATGCTGCAGGATCAAGGAGACCACAAACCCCGCTTGGAACATTTCTCCATGTTGGAGAAAGATGGTGATCTGGATGTGTTCCTGAGGGGATTTAAAAAGGTTTGCCGGCAGTTCTATCTACCTAAGGAACAGTGGGGACGATATCTAACCCCACGGCTGCGAGGGAAAGCTCTGGATGTCTTTGCTTCGCTTCCCTCTGAGAGTGACCAGGACTATGAGGTAATAAAATCTGCCCTGCTAAAAAGTTTTAATCTGACTCCAGAGGCTTATCGGAAAAGATTTTTGACTTTGCAGCAAAGCGCCACAGAAAGCTGCACTGTACATGCAGGTCAGCTAAGGACTGCATTCAGGCAATGGACTGGGGGCCTACAAGTCACTACCTATGAGGCCCTGGAGGACTTGATGGTCCTGGATCAGTTTCTCCAAACACGGAGCTTCGAAGCCAGAGAGTGGATTTTGGACCGCAAGCCCAAGACAGCCATGGAAGCAGCAGAACTAGGAGATGACTTTGCCAATAACCGGGCTCCAGCAGCAAAGCGTGGATCTGCACAAGCTGGAGCAAGTACCTGGAGGGGAGCCACACACCCACAGAGCACCACCAGGCCAGCCAGGAAATTCTTGCCATCATCCCCAAAAGCAACAGGAGCCACATTGGGTCAGGGGGACACCCGCCGATGTTACAGATGCAAGAATATTGGGCACCTGAGTGCCACTTGCCCCACCAAAAAGAATTCTCCACCAGTAGCTGGAGGACACACAGCCGTTCTTCTGGTGTCTGAAGCGGTGGAGAAAAGAGCGGATAACCTTCAGAGTGTAACTGTGGGTGACCGGGTGACAGTGGGTTTGCGAGATTCTGGAGCCTCCTTTACCTTGGTGCGGCCTGAAGTGGTGGATACAGAGGACATCATCCCCGGAAGAACCATGGCTTTAAAAAGAATTGGAGGTGTGCGGCCTGCTGTGCCCATGACCCGTGTGTACCTGGATTGGGGTACAGGCAAAGGTTTGCGGGAGAATCAGAGGGCAGAGACTGGGGAAAGTATTTACCCCATCTGTTATTTGCTTACAGGGAGGTACCCCAAGAGCCTGCAGGTTTCTCGCCCTTTGAGTTATTGTATGGTCACAAAGTGCGGGGACCCCGAGATTTAGTTAGGGAAGAATGGGAAGGGGGGCTACCTGCCCCTGAGACTTCTGTGGTGGAGTATGTTCTGAGATTCAGGGACAGGATGCAGGCACTGACTGGGCTGGTACATGACAACCTCGTAGCAGCACAGTCCAGGCAGAAGTACTGGTACGATCGCAATGCAAGGGACCGGGTCTATGAAGTGGGGCAGAAGGTAATGGTTCTGAACCCCATTAGTCAGAATAAGTTGCAGGCGGCCTGGGAGGGTCCCTTTACCATTTTACGGTGCCTAGAACCCTCCGCATATGTAGTAGCCCTTGATGAGAAAGGTCAGAGGCAGAGACAGTACCACATTAATATGCTGAAGGCCCACTATGACCCTGAGGAGGTGGTACTCAGTGTATGTAGTGCACCTGAGGAAGGGCTGGGTAGTGATCCCCTACTAGACCTAGTGGAGGAAGCTAAGAAACAGTGATCCCTTCAGGATGTGGAGATCAATCCACAGCTCTCAGATTAAAGGAGGAGGCAGCTTAATCAGGTACTAGGCCCCTTCAGTGCCATCTTTGCCTGGGAATTCAGGACCTGGGGTGTCAAGAAAAGAAATAGAGGGTTGATGGAGACAGATCTATCAGCCTGGAAGGCAAGATCTCTCTGTCCCCATCTTAAGGGGAGGTGTCAGGCCCAAGGCCTGATTATTAAAATCCTATATGTGTATTATAATTATAATTGTGTGTGATGGATCATCCAAGACATGGGTGAGAGGTCATTCAGACTGTGGGTTTGTGTATTGCATTTTATTGGGGGTCTGGCTATTTGTTTACATCTCCTTTGAAGTCAGAGGCTCTTTTGAAGCAGCAGGAAGTCATGCACTCTCATACCATCATATAATCAACCAGATAAGAGGGCCAGGAACAGAGATGCCCCCCTGGTGGGATCAGAGGGGAGGGGGGAATGGAGTCTCCCTCCAAAAAGGCAGATATATAATATTTAACAATGCTAGACTCAGGGTGTTCAAGGCTGTGCAACAAGCTGACAAGACCATCCTAAGGACAAGAGCTGGACTCTCACTGACAAGGACTGCTATATCATCATGCTGTAAGAACTTCATCTTTTTGTTTTCTGAACTTGCCTTGTAAAACTCTTTTATATATTGTTATACCTGTTTGTCATTTGTTCCTGTATTTATATATATATGTATATATATATATATATATATATATATATATATATATATATACAGCACTGTGATACCTTTTATCAGATTAAATGTTTAATTAATCAGCTCTGGTCTTTGATCTCTGAATATATGAGCTCACCTTTCTGAAGGCAGCTCTGGTGGAAACACGTTTATCTAAGGGTTAATTTGGTGACTTGCTGGGACTAGTAGTGGATACCCAGAGGTCTGGCGGCTTTAACCCTTGCACCATCACACTCTCTCTAGCGTCTTGGCTGGACCGATAGGGTGTGATCGTGACAATATGTAAGAGGGTCAAGAGGGAACGACTTTGTACTTTGCCAGTAGTCCACTATCAGGGGACAGGACCAAAAGATGTGAGACACCGTACCCAAACCAACCCCAAAACGCCAGCATTGAGAGGGGGGGGGGGGATATAAGGTTCAACCTACTCAATAGTTCAGGAGTATGATACCACCCCATAAGCAGTTTGTATTGAGTTTCCTTATAGGCCGTACAATTTGATGCCTTAGAGGCCCTCTCTTAGATAAGCCTCCACTGAGGGAGAGTAAAGGTAGTGTTTAGAGCATCTTCCCAACAACCCATATAGCAGTGTGACACCGGGATACCCACAGGAGGTTGCAGAAGCAAGGAGTAGATGTCGGAGAGAAGGCCCCTCACCTGAGGCCCGCCTCTGCATAACCTCTCGAACCCAGTAGGCAGAGAAATCACAGAGGAGCCAGTGGTAGAGGACAAAAAATGTTGCAGCTGCAAGTAATGAAAGCATTCAGATGAGGGGAGATCCCAGCGAGATTGTAATTGAGAGAAGGGAAGAAGTGAGCGAGAGAGAGGGTCTACAATGTCCGCCCAACAAAAAAGGCCCCTAGAACCCCACTTCCGTACCATGACTGCAGAAAGGCCAGGAGGAAAGTCAGGGTGATAAAGAAAAGAATGAAGAGGGGAAAAGGGGGAGAATAGCTTAAATTTCACAGAACAATAGCCCCAGACATACTTGGAGAACACCATCGGGTCCAATAAGGGGGATAGAAAGACAGTGGATGCAGGAGGGGACCAGATCAGTTTATTGGGGTGGAAAGGGGCCAGCCAAAGCTTTTCTATTTCCATCCATCGGCTGTAGGTGTGATAGGACGACCACGCCGCAAGATGGCGCAGAGGGGCAGCCCAGTAGTACTTAATCACATCCGGGACCGCAAGACCCCCAGACATCCTACCAGCCATCATGAAAAGAGAAAGAAGAAAGGCGCTCCCTGTGGAGTATAGCCAGCACGAGGGTGGGAAAAGAAAAATTTACGTGCTCACCCTGCTAAGTTGTGTAGTGGCATACACAACAATGCTGATCGCGTGTGATTTAAGGATCACAATCCTATAGTCTGCAGCCTTCCTGAAGAATTATGGAATAGAAAGGGACTTCTAAAGGACCAGAATTTTCGGCGCTGACCACGGAGGGATAGACGGAGCCCAGGTAAAGGAATCAAGGTTTAATAGCAACGCGTTTTACCGTGCTTGCACGGCTTCATCAGGCTTTCTGATCATCAGGCCAGATAAAGCCGTGCAAGCGCAGTGAAACGCATTGCTATTAAACCTTGATTCCTTTACCTGAGCTCCGTCTATCCCTCCGTGTTTAGCGCCAAAAATCCCGGTCCTTTTGAAGTCCTTTTCTATACCAGCCATCATGACAGACATAGGGAGTCTATGCCTTTTCCCATCCCAAATGAATTTAAAAATGGCTGTTTGAAACGAGCGAAGCGCAGACAGCTACACACTAACCGGCAATGTTTTAAAAAAAAATACAGCAGTTTCGGAAGTATGGTTATTTTCACCGCCTGCAATACGCCCAAAAAAGGAAATATACTGTGAGCGCCACTTCTCCAAAAGAGCACGGAGGTCCCTAAAGAGTGGGGAGATAGTTGGTAGAATAAAGCGAGGAATAGCGAGAAGTGATATAGACCCCCAGGTACTTGATAGCAGAAGGAGACCATTTGAAAGAGATGTTAGTGGTAAAATGTTGTCGATACATGCATCATATCTTGGTGAAAAATCGAAACTTTTATGAAAAAATTTAAATTTGCATTTTTGTTTTTACTTTGAAGCTCTCTGCTTATAAGTAAAATGAATATTCCAAATAAATTATACATTGTTTCACATATACAATATGTCCACTTTATATTTGCATCATAAAGTTGAGATGTTTTTACTTTTGGAAGACATCAGAGGCTTCAAAGTTCAGCATCAATTTTTTATAATTTTTCACAAAATTTTCAAAATCGAAATTTTTCAGGGACCAGTCCAGTTTTGAAGTGGATTTGAAGGGTCTTCATATTAGAAATACCCCACAAATGATCCCATTATAAAACCTTTAGGTGTTTCACAGGAATAGCAGCAAATTGAAGGAGAAAATTCAAAATCTTAATTTTTTACACTTGCATGTTCTTGTAGACCCAGTTTTTGAATTTTTACAAGGGGTAAAAGGAGAGAAATCTTCCTAAAATTTGTAACCCAATTTCTCTCGAGTAAGGAAATACCTCATATGTGTATTTCAAGTGCTCTGTGGGCGCATTACAAGGCGGTGTGAATTAAACAGATTCTATAAAAAAAAAATCTTAATCCTTCCAGTACTTATTAGCGGCTGTATACTACAGAGGAAATTATTTTATTTTTAGATTGCTATTCTGTCACCACCACAGTGCTCTCTGCTGACACCTCTGTCCATTATAGGAACTGTCCAGAGCAGCATAGGTTTGCTCTGGACAGTTCCTGACATGGACAGAAGTGTAAGCAGAAAGCACTGTGGTCGTGTAGTATACAGCTGCTAATAAGTACTGGAAGGATTCAGATTTTTTAATAGAAGTAATTTACAAATCTGTTTAACTTTTCTTTCATTAGTTGATTGAAAAACAAAAAAAAAAGTTTTCCACTGGAGTACCCCTTTAACTCCCTTAGAACACGGGGGTGAATACCATCTGGACTTGGTGATTTGTCTATTATGTAACTTAACCCCTTAAGGACACATGACGTACTGCAACTTCATGTGTCCGCTCCCGATCTATAACGCGGGACAACGGCCGGGACCCGTGGCTAATAGCGCGCGGCATTGATCGCTGTGCCGCGCACTATTAAACCTTTAGACGCGGCATTCAAAGTTGAACGCTGCGTCTAAAGTGAAACTGAAACCATGCCGGTTAGCTCAGTGGGCTGTTCGGGATAGCCGCAGCGAAATCGCGGCATCCCGAACAGCTTACAGGACAGCAGGAGGGTCCCTACCTGCCTCCTCGCTGTCCGATCGCCGAATGACTGCTCAGTGCCTGAGATCCAGGCATGAGCAGTCAAGCGGCAGAAACATCGATCACTGGTTTCTTATGAGAAACCAGTGATCAATGATAAAGATCAGTGTGTGCAGTGTTATAGGTCCCTATGGGACCTATAACACTGCAAAAAAAAAGTGAATAAATATCATTTAACCTCTTCCCTATTAAAAGTTTGAATCACCCCCCTTTTCCCATAAAAAATAAACAGTGTAAATAAAAATAAACATATATGGTATCACCGCGTGCGGAAATGTCCGAATGATAAAAATATATTGTTAATTAAACTGCACGGTCAATGGCGTGCGCGCAAAAAAAATTCCAAAGTCCAAAATAGTGCATTTTTGGTCACTTTTTATATCGTGAAAAAATGAATATCAATATGAATGATCAATAAGTCCTATCAATGCAAAAATGGTACCGTTAAAAACTTCAGATCACGGTGCAAAAAATGAGCCCTCATACCGCCCCATACACGGAAAAATAAAAAAGTTATATGGGTCATAAATGACAATTTTAAACGTATTAATTTTCCTGCATGAAGTTATGATTTTTTCCAGAAGTACGACAAAATCAAACCTATATAAGTAGGGGATTATTTTAACCGCATGGACCTACAGAATAAATATCAGGTGTCATTTTTACCGAAAAATGTACTGCGTAGAAACGGAAGCCCCCAAAATTTACAAAACTGCGTTTTTTTTTTCAATTTTGTCTCACAATGATTTTTTTTTCCGTTTCACTGTAGATTTTTGGGCACAATGACTGAAGTCATTACAAAGTAGAATTGGTGGCGCAAAAAATAAGCCATAATATGAATTTTTAGGTGCAAAATTAAAAGAGTTATGGTTTTTTAAAGGCAAGGAGCAAAAAACGAAAATACAAAAACGGAAAAAACCCCGGTCCTTAAGGGGTTAAAGGAGTATTCCGGGCATAAAACATCTTATCCCCTATCCAAAGGATAGGAGATAAGATATGTGATCGCGGGGGTGGAGGCCCACTGCTGGGACCCCTTGCGATCTCTCTGCAGCACCCGCATTCTCTCTGCAGCACCTGCATTCTATGCCAGGCTTGTGTCTCCAGTTTCAGAGACCTACGGGTTTCCGGGACTGGATATGGGATAAGATTTTTTCTCTATCTGCTCCATTGGGGGACACAGATCTTTGGTATATGCTGTTGGTGCTAGGAGACTTGACACTATGGTAACAAAAAAAGTTGTCTCCTCCCAGCAGGATATACCCGTCTACAGAGCCTGAGGTAATCAGTTTTAGCTTAGTGTCTGCAGGAGATAGACACTGGTCTGGTGTTCTCCAGACCTGGTCATTTTTATTTTTTAAGATTAGGGACGTTTAGTTAGATTTTTCTTTTCCTTGTTTTTCAGGTGGGGACATAGCGTTCACTGTTTTCCCCATTTGCGATTGAGGGGGCACAGACATCGTGGATGTACTGTCAACCCCCTCTCACCAACGGTCAGCGCCTGGGGTTGTACCTCATGGGTCCGGGTCCCCCACTTTTCCCTGCTCGTCTCGCTGTTACAGCCCGGCATGATGCAGGTTACTAAAAGCTGGCTGAAGACTTCATTAGGAAGACTTCATTAGGTAAGTTCTTCTGACAAAAGGTGAGTATTCTCCCCCCCCCCCCCCCCTTTTCTTTCAGGTTTTAAGGTTTCAACCTCTGGAGACCCCCTAGTTTCAGCCCACTCTTTTTTCCTTTAGCTCCCTCATCCCTGGATGTGGGGAACCCTCTTATGTCAGTGGTGTAGGACTGGAACACTCACTGTGTGAGTGGTGTAGGACTGTGCCCTTCTTTTTCTTCTCCCGGCGCTGTCTATTCTGACACCGGCATTTCAGCAGGCATTTATTTTCCATTATCAGGCCGGCCATCTAACAACCCGGCAGCGGGCTCTGGACGTGTATTAGCCCCGCCCACTCACGGCTGGCGGGATTTCTATATGAAGTGTGGGCGCACACTCTCTGCTTATCAGCGCTATGCGCGCGCAGAGAGCTTCTAGGACCAATGAGAGGCGCCTTTTCCTAGGCCGGCCCCTCTCTACTCATTGGTCTTGCGTCCCCCTCCTGTCTCTCTCTCTTCTCAGCTGCGACCGGCGCTCTCCTTATAGCAGTGAGAGGAGCAACCGTCATGGCCTTCTATAAACTGCATTGCCATTGAACAGTCAGTAACTTAACTCCTTATGTTCTCTTTATAGCAGCTACCTTGCTGGGAACCCAGACTCTGAGTGAGGCTGTTTCTTTTTTTTCTTTTTCTTTTTCTTTTTTTTCTTTTTCTTTTTTTATATGCTCCTTCTAGACAGGTGCCAGAGACCCTAGTCATCTATTATATTTGCAAGGGCTGCTATTCTACAATGTCTGGTTCTGCTGAATCTGCTTGTTCCGCCTGCACCACTGCAACCCCTGACCCCCCCCTTGTATTTCTACTCAGGATGCTTCACCAGACCCGGCGGACTCAGCTATCCTCCAGGTCGGGTATCCTCCCTCTCCCAGTCTATTTCCGACTTGGCGCAAGTCTCACGTTCTGTGGTGACTGCCTTGGAGAGGTCCTCCTTACACCAACCCTCAAGGGAGACCCTATCTCACTCCCCCTATGCTAAACGCTCTCACAAGCGTAATAGGGGTAATTCCTCTCACTCCACAGAGTGGTAATTCCTCTGACATCTACAGAGTCTTCTAGCAGACACAGGTGCTCCCCTCACTAGTATCGCCCCTGTGCTCTGGTCTCCCGCAAGCGTCCCTGTAGTGAATATAGGCTGAGGATATCATTTTTAGAAAAAAATAGTGGATAATCTTTGGCTCCTGGCTGTCTGGGGCCCTGTTTGAAATGCATATTTATCCCCTGGACCCCTGATTATTTCCCTTTGTCTGCAACCCCCTGCTTGTCTCCATATGTTTGTCACTTTGTATCCTGTTGTCGGTTATTTTACATATCCTTTGATGCCTAGCTGTGAGGAGCCTCAAGACAGCTAGTTTGCTGATTGGGTTAATCATGCATACCCTGACAGTTTGGTGCCAACTGGAACAAAAGGTTTACATTTTACATATAGTGAAATATGTCCCAGTGTAGAAATATGTTTTTCAGGTCTCCCCTTAGTAGCCATCGTTATATATCCCCCAGAATCACAATCCTCAAATATTAGGCTTTATGTAGACCTTAAACATGACCCCATTGTACCCCTGGATTAATCTGTATGTATCCCTAAGCTGTATGTACCCTATACCTATGTATAACCCTATTATGTCTCCTATCAAAATGTGCGTTATAATGTCACTGTATCAATAAGTGTACTGCTATCTATGTCACATCTTTTGGGTAGGAGAGGAGTTATGAATTATGGACTGTCAATCAATGTTTGAGAGGAGGTTGGGACATTTGGGAAGTGGGATGATGTGGGCTGATCTAGGAAGAAACTGGAGACCTCCCTTCTAACCCAACCCTCTGCGGCCCCCATAAAAGTGGTGCTCCAACCCCAGCTCATTGTTACAAGTTTGTGGCCCATTCTGAATGGACTTGTGCCTTTATTTTCTTCCTTGACCCCAGGACGGATAAGGACTTTACTCCACAACGTTAAGTATGGAACTTTTCTGATTTTTATCCCCTTTTATTTTATATAACTGTTTTGCACATTTTGTATGTCTATTTCTTTAACCATTTTTGTAATTAAGTACTGTACCTTTTATGTACATTAAAGCCATAACTTTAATGCGTAGCCTTGTATGCTCTAACGAACCTATAGCCCTATAGCCTTATATAGATGTGTATGTGTGGCTCGTGCCGTTACCATAGTTTTGGTGTCATAGAGGGACATTTTTCAATGTTTGCTTATGTATTCTTTTTTTTAGTAATTCTTTCCTTACTTTTTTTTTTGCTTATGTGTGACTTATTTATCAACTGGTTTCAGCCTGTTGATAATTTTCTTTCACGTAAGCAATTTTTCCTTTTTTACTTTGGTAGTAGCTTTTTCTGCTCCATGTTTGAGCTGGAGTAAATTTAGTCAATTTTTAACCCTGTTGCGACTTTTTTTTGTGCAGTTGCGACTGTCGCAGTTAATAAATACCTGACTACCCGTAGTCCATTTTAAAATGATTACTACATAGTTAATTTTTGGAAAACTTGCTTTTCCCCCTTTCCAGTCCACGAAAAATCGCGTAGTCGCAGTTGCGACAATTTTGCGACAATTATAGTAAAGAAAACCTGACTAAACCCATTGATAAATGTCCATAATAGAGTGCATAGTGTGAGAATCTGTGCATGATTGGAGGCGTTCTATCGGCCTACTGATAGATGGTGGCAGCGTATTTATGTGTGGGCGTGTAGACTGGTTTTGGGGTGTTTGTAACTCATTTTTAGGGCCTATTGTGATAGGTGTGAGTGAAAGTGAGTGTGGAAGCAGCGTACCCCTTTACTGTCACAGCCGAGGTCACGTGTGCAGGGAAGGCACGGGTACCTAAACACAGTGTGTATTTGAGTTGTGTCATTAGCTCATAAGGGAGCAGAGCGTACTCAAGGGAGCCAAGAGTGAAGGTGCCAAGGTGGCAGCTCAGTATTAGAATAGTAGAGTAAATATTCTGTTGGTTTTTGTGTCCCTTTAGTCCACTCACTCTTTTCCGAGAGGTGTGGACATGTCCGTACGCCAGGTCGTGAGGGCTATACGTGACAGTCCCTCTTCTAGAGGACGCTCCCCTGGTCGCCAGTCTGGATCTCCAGAAACGCATACCAGGTCAGTGTCTCCCTCTTCAGAGGCTACCTCCACCCGTTCTCATGCTCCTGGAGAACTTGTAGATGAGGCTTCTGATTCTGCCTCTGCTTCAGAGGACCGAACAGACGTAACGGACATGGCGGACTCATTGGTTTCGGCCATAAGAGACACCTTCACCTAGAGGACCCAGGAACTTCGGACATAGCTCCAGAAGTTTCCTTTCTCCGTGCCCGTCCGGCACTCTAGGTGTTCAGCTCTCATGCTCTATTTGAAGCTCTACTGGAGTCTGCCTGGAGGCATCCTGACTGTTACGCCGAGCGCTCCGGGTCCCCGCTCCTCCCCGGAGCGCTCACAGCGTTCTCCTATTCGCAGCGCCCCGGTCAGACCTGCCGACCGGGTGCGCTGCGATAATGTTCCCAGACGGGATGTGATTCGCGATGCGGGACGCGCCCGCTCGCGATGCCCATCCCGACTCGCTTACCAGACCCGTTCCCCGTCTGTGCTGTCCCGGCGCGCGCGGCCCTAGGGCGCGCGCGCGCCGGGTCTTTGCAATTTAAAGGGCCGGTGCGCCACTGATTGGCGCATGAGGTTTTTATCAGTACCTTCACCTGTGCACTTCCCTACTTATACCTCACTTCCCCTGCACTCCCTTGCCGGATCTTGTTGCCATTGTGCCAGTGAAAGCGTTTCCTTGTGTGTTCCTAGCCTGTGTTCCAGACCTCCTGCCATTGCCCCTGACTACGATCCTTGCTGCCTGCCCTGACCTTCTGCTACGTCCGACCTTGCTCTTGTCTACTCCCTTGTACCGCGCTTATCTCAGCAGTCAGAGAGGTTGAGCCGTTGCCGGTGGATACGACCTGGTTGCTACCGCCGCTGCAAGACCATCCCGCTTTGCGGCGGGCTCTGGTGAATACCAGTAGCAACTTAGAACCGGTCCACCGACACGGTCCACGCCAATCCCTCTCTGGCACAGAGGATCCACCTCCAGCCAGCCGAATCGTGACACTGACAAGAAGTTTCAAGATACAAAGAAGGTTCAAGCGCATTATCCTTTTGCCAAGGACCTCATTACCCGGTGGACCTCCTCTCCTACGGTGGTCCCTCCAGTCTCCCGCCTATCAAGGCGGCTACCCTACCCCTGCCTGACACCGCTTCCTTCAGGGATCCAGCGGACAAAAAGGGTGGAGACTTTGGCAAAAATTTGCCTTTGAAGCTGCAGGTTATTCCCTTCTTCCTGTCTTTGCTTCTGCCTGGGTTTCAAAAGCCCTTACAGTCTGGGTTTCCCAACTCCGCCAGCGCATTTTTTCTGGGCTTCCTCGATGGAATTGGCTGACTTGATTCTCTTCCTTTCCAAGGCTGTAGTTTTTCTGTGTTCTGCTTCCATGCAGTCGGCCCGCTGTGCTGCCCTTATCTCGGGCAACCTAGTGCCCCTCCGTTGATCCATGTGGCTCGATGCCTGGGATGCGGTCGCCGCTTCCAAGAAGTCTCTCACAGAGTTTCCCTTTACTGGCTCTGGGCTCTTTGGTAAGCGGCTAGATGAAATCATCTCAGAGGCGACAGAGGGCGGTAGTTCCTCATTACCTCCAAAATGAAACTCGCAGTCCTGCTTCCTGTACCAAGCCAACCTCTGGTCGGTCCTTTCAGACCTTCTGTGCCAATAAGGGGCCCAGGCAGGCGCCTTCGCAGAGCAAGCCGGCCCCCTCCATTCCGTTTGCTCAGTTTCATTTCCGACCCCTTCACCTGGCGATTCTGTCCCGGTGGGACAGGTCTCCTTGTCTCTCGATCGCAGGATTGTCCTTCCTCAGACATCTCGCGGGTCCTTTCTGTGGTGGCTTCGCTCCCTTTTCTTCAGGGGCGCTCCTTCCTGCGCCTCCACTGGCGGGTCATTACGACGGATGCCAGCCCTTCGGGTTGGGGGGGTGTTTTCCGGGACCGGACGGTCCAGGGCCTTTAGTCCCCCCGAGAGGCCCTTCTCTCAATCAATTATTGGAGCTGAGGGCAATCTGTCTCTGCCGTTACATTGGGACATCCTTCTTCAGGGCCGTCCGGTTCGTGTCCAGTCGGACGACTCCACTGCTGTGGTGTACATCAGTCGCCAGGGCGGCACTCGCAACTCTGCGACGATGGCCGAAGTATCCAGAATTCTCCTCTGGGCGGCACTCAGAGTTCCAGCCATCTCGGCGATTCACATCCCGGGAGTACACAACTGGGAAGCAGACTTTCTCAGCCAGTCCTCAGCCGACCCCGGCGAGTGGTTCCTTCTCCGGAGGTATTTTCAGAGATCTGCATCCTCTGAGGCACTCCAGATGTGGACCTCTTTGCATCCCACGATAACCAGAAGCTTCCCCTCCTTGTGACAAAGTCCCGGGACCCTCGGGCTCAGGCCATTGATGCTCTGTTGATTCTTTGGTCGGGCTTCGCCCTACCCTCTCTATTCCTTCCTCTTCCTCCTCCTCAGGGTTCTGAAGAAGCTCAAAGCTGAGGGCATCCCCGCCATTCTCGTGGCTCGGACTGCCCTCGGAGGGCGTGGTACGCTGACTTAATCCGACTTCTGGATGACGTGCCTCTGTGCCTCCCGCTTCGTTCAGACCTTCTCTCTGAGTCCCCTGTGCCACCCCAATTTGCTTTCGCAGCTTTTGACGGCATCGCGGTTGAAACCGCGGTGCTAAGGGCCCGAGGTTTCACATCCCTGGTGATACGCACCATACTCTGGGCGCACAAGCCCTTCTCCTCCAAAATTTACCACCGTACCTGGCGGTCTTCTTTTCTTTGGTGTGAATCTCAGTCTTTCTCAAGTTGTCTTCTCCCTCCCCTGACACCTTTCCTTTTTGCAGTCGGGGCTGGAGCAACGATTAGCTCTCTGATCCCTGAAAGGTCAGGTCTCGGCTCTCTCCATTCTCTTTAATTTCAGGGAGGTTCCCCTTGGTCTCCTTCCTAGAAGGTAGAATTCCTTATTGCAATTGCCTCTATCAGATGGGTTCAGAGCTGGCGTCTCTCTCTTGCCGCTCTCCCTTCCCGATCATCCAACAGGACAAGGTTGTTTTTTCGTCCGGTTCCGTCTTTTTTACCTAAGGTGTTTTCTGCCTTCCACCTCAATGGAGACATCGTCCTTTTGGCCCGCTCCATCTCATCCCTAGGAGCATTTGCTCCATGGGCTGGATGTGGTGCCGGCTGTACGAACCTACCTCTCTGTCACTTCTTCCTTTTGTCAATGTGACTCCTTTTTTGGTTACGGACGGTCACCGTAAAGGACAACCTGCTTCAAAGGATTTCATTTCGTGGTGGCTCAAGTCTGACATTTCGGTAGCTTACCGTGGTAAAGGGAGGTCTTCTCCCTTCAGGGTTTCAGCGCATTCCACGCGTTCTTTCAGAGCTTCCTGGGCTCTCCGTAACAGGGCTTCGGCCTCTCAAGTCTGTAGGGCGGCTACCTGGTCATTCTTGCACACTTTTACTAAATTCTACCAGGTTCATACCTCTGTATCAGCAGATGCTAGTCTGGGCCGTTGGGTGTTGCAGGCGGCGGTGGTCCAGCCTGCCCCCTGATTGTTTTCTGTGCCCACCCTAGGGACGGCTTTGGTACGTCCCAAGGTCTGTGTCCTCCAATGGAGCTGATAGAGAAAAGGAGATTTTTATGCTTACCGTAAAATCCCTTCCTCAAAGGATCCATTGGGGGACACAGCTCCCACTCTTTCTTTGGTGTTCCTAGTTTGGTTACCTGACCAAGGGTGTGTTCAGTTGATTTTGGTTCTGTGGTTACCTCGGACGGTACTGGGTTTTTCTGCCCTTCAGTCCTCTCCTACTGCTCTGGGACTAAACTGATTACCTCAGGCTCCGTAGGCGGGCATATCCTGCTGGGAGGAGCTGACTTTTTTGTTACCATAGTGTCAAGTCACCTAGCAACAACAGCATATACCCAAGGTCTGTGTCCCCCAATGAATCCTTTGAGAAAGAGATTTTACGGTAAGCATAAAAATCTCCTTTTTGCCTGGAATACCCCTTTAACTCCCTTAGAACACAGGGGTGAATACCATCTGGACCTGGTGATTTGTGTATTATGATAATTTTTATTTATTATTTATTTTTATTTTTTAGGCGGCACTGTACTTCTTCCTGGGTGACAGGTGACCTGTACGGGGCAGTTTACCTTATCCCTCTCTATATTACATTTTATTTTCCTCAATGAATACATTGGAGAAGAATGTCTATAACTTCTCCCTCATCACTTTTTAAAGGGCCAACACTTTTATTTGTAACAATTTTTTGCTATTTATATAGTTAAAGAACATTTTGGGGTTAGATTTACTCTCTTTGGCAATTTTTTTTTGTCATTTGTTGCCCCTTACCATTTTTATTCATCCACATTGGATTTCTCTTATTCCTAACCCTTTTATTCCCTTATGGTATGTAGAGGGTATGTTCCTCTTACAGTGAGAATTTTGAATAAAGTCTCCCATTTAGTGTCAGTATTCTTGTTTTTCAGGACATTCTCCCAATTTATATTGTTAAGGGCTTCTCTGAGCTGATGAAACTTTGCCTTCCTAAAGTTCATTGTTTTTGTGGCCCCTCAAGAGGTTCCCTTATTGAAGGACAAGTTATAATGTATTATATTATGGTCACTATTTCTTTGGTGCCCCATGACCTTCACATTAGTTAGTGTCAGGCCTGTTGGTTAATATTAACCCCTTAAGGACGCAGACAATTTTTTTTTTTTTTTTTTTTTAACGTTTTAGTTTTTTCCTCCTCGCCTTCAAAAAAATGATCTCTTTTATATTTTCATCCACAGACTAGTATGAGGGCTTGTTTTTTTTGCGTGACCAGTTGTCAGTTGTAATGCCATCACTCACTTTACCATAAAATGTATGGCGCAACAAAAAAAATACTATTTGTATGGTGAAATTAAAAAGAAAACCTAAATTTTGCAAATTTTGGAAGATTTTGTTTTCACACCGTACAATTTACGGTAAAAATTATATGTGTTCTTTATTCTTCGGATCAATACGATTAAAATGATACCTGTGATAACATACTCTTCTATAACTGTTGCGCTTAAAAAAAATCGCAAACTTTTTAACCAAATGAGTACGTTTAAAATCCCCCTATTTTGAAGACCTATAACTTTTTCATTTTTCCGTATAAACGGCGGTATGAGGGCTCATTTTTTGCGCAGTGATCTGTACTTTTTATTGATACCATATTTGCTTATATAGAATCCATTTTTTATAAATTTTGGGGGGAATAAAATGTTATAAAAAAGCATCTATTTTGGGCTTTTTTTTTTTTTTTTTTTACATTCACGCTGTTCACCGTACGGTATCATTAACATTTTATTTTAATAGTTCAGATATTTACGCATGTGGCAATACCAAATATGTATATAAAATATTTTTTTACCACTTTTTGGGGGTGAAATAGGGAAAATGGGACAATTTACGTTTTTATTGGAGAAGGGTTTTTTTCCAATTTTTTTTTTACTTTATTTTTTTCACTTTTTAAACTTTTATTTTTACACTTTAATAGTCCCCATAGGGGACTAATTATAGCAATCACTCGATTGCTAATACTCTTCAGTGCTATGTATAGGACACAGCACTGATCTGCATTATCGGTCATCTTCTGCTCTGGTCTGCGGGATGTGCTGGATGATCAGATCACTGCGGCAGCGCTGTGGGCGATCCGATCATTCATTTTAGTGACCGCGATGCTTTAGATACCTCAGATACCGTGATCTGTATTGATCACGGCATCTGAGGGGTTAATGGCGGACATCCGTGGGATCGCGAATTTCTGCCATTATGGGCGGGTCCCTGGCTGCGGTCAGCAGCAGTGACCTGCCGCGCAGGATCCGGGCATCGCTCTGATGCTCACGGTTATGCTTAGGATGTAAATGTACGTCCTGGTGCGTTAAATACCACCTCACCAGGACGTACATTTACGTCCTCCGTCGTTAAGGGGTTATGTCCAGTAGAATGCCCCCTCTGGTCGGGCCCTGCAACATTTGGGACAGATAATTGTCTTTAGCTATAGTCAGAAACTTGTTTCCTTTATGAGATTCACAGGTCTCAGACTCCCAGTTTATATCAGGATAGTCAGAGTTCCCCCATTAATACCCCTCATTTTGATTTGCTTCCTTGTTTATTTGCGTCAGTAATTGTTCTTCTGCCTATTTCATTATATTTGGCCCCTTTACAGCTTATAGCCTCATCAGTATTTTATTTATCTTCATATATTTCTACCCATATGACCCCACATTATCTTTTCCCTCCCATATATCCTCCCTCGGCCTTCAGACTGGACTTCATGAATAGACTATAATACTGTATGTTACCGCCCAGTCACAGCGATCGTCCAACCAAGTCTCTGTTATACCCACTTTGTCATCATTCTGCTCAGACCATATCAACTCCAGTTCGTCAGATTTATCGGTCAGACTTCTGGCATTAGTCAACATGCAATTCAAAGTTGTTGTTTTTTTTTTCTCCCCCTTTTGAAGCCTATCCCTATCAACTATTCTAACCCCTCCCTCCTCTCCTTTCCCTATCAACTATTCTCACCTATCCCTCCGCTCCCCCCCAGGTACATTAATAAGTCCCAGCTCTCTGTCTACACTATTTTCCCCCTCTATGTTGTAGATACACTCCTCCACCATCTTCTCCCCGAGCACAGTGCAGCCCGTCCCTACGGTAGAGTCTGTATCCGACAGAGAAGTCGGCCCAGTTCTCCATGAACCCAAACCTCTCCTTCCTACACCAGCTTCAAAGCCACTTGTCTACCTCCCTGATCTCCTGTTGCATCTCTGGTGTGGCACGTAGTGCAGGTAATATTTCAGAAAATACTACCTTGGAGGTCCTTTCCTTAAAGGGGTACTCCGGTGCTTACACATCTTATCCCCTATCCAAAGGATAGGGGATGAGATGCCTGATTGCGGGAGTCCCGCAGCTGGGGACGCCCGTGATCATGCATGCGGCAACCCGTTTGTATTCAGTCCCCGGAGCGCGTTCGCTCTGGGTCTGATTACAGTCGACCACAGGGCCGGCGGCGTTTGACGTCACGCCCCCACCCCCGTGTGACATCATGCTCTGCCCCTCAATGCAAGTCTACGGGAGGGGGTGTGATAGCTATCACGGCCCCTCCCATAGGCTTGCATTGAGGGGTGGAGCGTGACGTCACACGGGGGAGGGGGCGTGACGTCACACGCCGCCAGCCCTGTGGTCGACCGTAATCAGACCCGGAGCGAACACGCTCCGGGCACTGAATGCAAACGGGGTGCCGCGTGCATGATCACGGGTGTCCCCAGCTTTGGGACTCCCGCGATCAGGCATCTTATCCCCTATCCTTTGGATAGGGGATAAGATGTGTGATAGAATTGGGTAGAGGAGAGTGCATTTCTTCTGAGAATGTTTCTTGTTTTCTACACAACTCCTGTATTAGATTTGAGACAAATGGGTGTTTTGTATTCAAGGCTACAGGACACTATTATCTTTTTCTACTTTTATCTTTTGTTCCCACAGATGTGTCCATGAAACAATGGCTTGTTATACTTCAGCTTAGCTGTATTCAACTTTCTGCTGAATATGCAAATGATTTCTTGATACAATTTAAAGTTTACTGCGCATGCCCTATGTACATCTATAAGAAAGTTCATTTTAAGTAAAGAGCCAGTCTTAGAGACTGTACTCGGCTTGGTCACAGCATTTGTGTCTGTGTCTTGATTTGAGTGGCAGGTGGTGCTGGGGGAGGGTGGGGGGGACTGCAGCCCCTTACAAGCCTTCAGCGCACTAATTGGGCATCCACCGACAGAAGACGTCTCGACCTTTTGGGGTCGAACCTAACATTATTTGGTGCCCGAACAGGGACCTGCTGCCGAATCACAAGGAGCATCTCAGCTATAGTGCGGGAACACTACGGCTCGGGCCGCCGGAGACCACAGATTGACAAAACCTGGCCAGGTAAGGGAAGCTTTATTTTCTTACATCTGTGCCCTCCTGAGATCTGTGGCTGTGGGTCCTGCACTTAGACTGGGTTTTAGAATAGCTAAACTCCTGTGATAGTGGGTCTATTTTGAATAGACAAAGAATCCATATACCTTCTGTCGGTTGGATAAGTACACTGTTACTCCGCAAGGAGACATGGAATGAATGTATGAGCCAAGAGAGGATGGTATGTGATTTTATGAGGGTATTGCCGAACTGATCTGTGAAAGCGCCTAACGGGGTCACAGATTATGCTTAAATCCCATACTATCACATAAACCATTATCTGGCTGCTAGCATGAGCCTGGAATAAATCATAAATCCAGGACGGGATTCGTGTGATAAGCCCGTGTAGTCTGGGGGGGGGAAATAAGGTGTGGTAAAACACATCTAGACTGTCATCCACATCACTCTTTTATAGGGTCAGTGTCAGTTATTTCTATTGGTTGCATTTGTCTATTCGCTTTGTGGATAGGATACAGAATTGTCATGCATCACAGGAAAAGGCCATAAGAGCCTTTTAATATACTAGTCGCCTAAGGAGAAGGCAACGAGGGAAAGAGTTTCCCCAATAAGCTACTTAGGACTGGACGGCTAGTATGAGTTAGCTACAGGAAACGGCCAAGAGAGCCTTTTTAGCATATTAGTCGCCTAGGAGGACGGCAACGAGGGAATAGACACCTTACGAGGTTTTCCCCAATAAGCTACCTAGGACCGGACAGCTAGTATGAGTTAGCTAATGTCTAATACAGAATTTTCAGGTAAAGGCCAGGAAAGCCTTTTTAACCTATTAGTCGCCTAAGAGGACGGCAACGAGGGAAAGACACCTACGAGGTTTCCCCAATAAGCTACTTAGGACCTGACGGCTAAGGATGGGTCAGCTAATGTCCAAGAATGACGGAGAACACCAGATACACGCTCTTAACGACGCAGGACGTATATTTACGTCCTGCGCTGGCTCCCGTGATATGAAGCGGGATCGCGCCGCGATCCCGCATCATATCGCGTCGGTCCCGGCGCTCATCAACGGCCGGGTCACGCGGCTAATACCACACATCGCCGATCGCGGCGATGTGCGGTATTAACCCTTTAGAAGCGGCGGTCAAAGCTGACCGCCGCTTCTAAAGTGAAAGTGACCCGGCTGCTCAGTCGGGCTGTTCGGGACCGCCACGGTGAAATCGCGGCGTCCCGAACAGCTTGCAGGACACCGGGAGGGCCCTTACCTGCCTCCTCGGTGTCCGATCGGCGAATGACTGCTCCGTGCCTGATAACACCGTGCCTGATAACGCCTGTGATCTGTGTAAAAGATCAGTGTGTGCAGTGTTATAGGTCCCTATGGGACCTATAACACTGCAAAAAAAAAGTAAAAAAAAAGTGTTAATAAAGGTCATTTAACCCCTTCCCTAATAAAAGTTTGAATCACCCCCCTTTTCCCATAAAAAAAATAAAACAGTGTAAAAAAATAAAATAAAATAAACATATGTGGTATCGCCGCATGTGTAAATGTCCGAACTATAAAAATATATAATTAATTAAACCGCACGGTCAATGGCGTACGCGCAAAAAAATTCCAACGTCAAAAAAAGCGCATTTTTGGTCACTTTTTATACCATTAAAAAATGAATAAAAAGTGATCAAAAAGTCCGATCAAAACAAAAATCATACCGATAAAAACTTCAGATCACGGCGCAAAAAATGAGTCCTCATACCGCCCTGTACGTGGAAAAATAAAAAAGTTATAGGGGTCAGAAGATGACATTTTTAAACGTATACATTTTCCTGCATGTAGTTAGGATTTTTTCCAGAAGTCCGACAAAATCAAACCTATATAAGTAGGGTATCATTTTAACCGTATGGACCTACAGAATAATGATAAGGTGTCATTTTTACTGAAATATGCACTGCGTAGAAACGGAAGCCCCCAAAAGTTACAAAATGGCATTTTTTCTTCGATTTTGTCGCACAATGATTTTTTTTTTCGTTTCGCCGTGCATTTTTGGGTAAATGACCCGATCAGTCCTGTCAGCAAGCATTTCTGACTCATGCTGGAGTCCTAAACACTCAGAGCTGCCAGCCTGCTTTGTTCACAGCCACAGCCGGTGGGCTGGAAAAGGTGGATACATTCCTAGGAAAGAGTCTCCTAGGACTGTATCCACCTTTTCCAGCCCACGGGAGCACCTGAAAGCTGAACTAATTTATGCAGGAAAAGTCATCAACTGATGAGCCGAGAAGTTCGTGATGAATCGAATTTACTGTAAGATCGCTCATCTCTAGTGAACAAAGCAGACTGGCAGCTCGTAGTGTTTAGGACTCCAGCATGAGTCTGAAATACTTGCTGCCAGGACTGGTAGGGAGACCCCTAGTGGTCATTTCTTCAAAGTGGAAAATTAAATAGAAAGAAGCATATTTTTTAATAACATGCAATTGTAAAGTTATTCTGCATACATCAATCTATGATATATCAAAAGTTTTTTTTGATGAGAGGTACCCTTAAAAACAATCCTTGAAGAATAACACGGCAAGGATGCAGTAGTCCAGCTAGGGAGAATACTGCAGGAATTCCATGTTCCAAAAAATGAGATATATATAATAAAAAAAAAAAAAGAGATGCGCTCCTAGTGGAGAATCATAAGGTGGGTTGACGTGTGGGCGTGTCTTTTGCACCTTACCGTGTAGCGTTGTGCTGAGGGCACAACACCTTGATGAGCTTGTAGACTCGCTGGGGTTTGTAGTTGAAAATACGGGCGGCAGCCTGGGCATCCTTCACCGTGACCTCCAGGCCGTGGTGTAGCTTTAGTATGAGGAGAACCGAAAAGATAGGACTTGCTTAGCCCTTGGCGCCTATTCCCCAAGTAACGATTCCAGCCGGTAGTAGTCCATAAAACAACTGGCCACACAGTACGTAGCCATCCCCGCTGTTCGCCACTCAGGGCCTCCTGCCCGTTCCCGGTGACTCCCGCTGTCTGCGCACTGTGAGCTCTTCACTCCACCACCAGCACTAATACGACGACATTGCGCAGGCGCAACCCAGGGTATTGCTGACGAGGGAAGTGACACGCAGGACACAACAGGCACAGACAGGATCAGACAAAAAGAGATGCTCAAACTCAGGACTGACCTGCCATTTGCTAGGTCACCTTAAAGGGCAACTCCCCTGCCCTTATAGTTCCCGTGACCATAACTAGCAGGACTAAAGGGATGTACGGAGTTAAGAATGAAATCAGAATGCGACAGTGATGGAATACTGAGTAATCAGCATTTGGAAAGACAGAAGGTTATGGGAATGTTGACAAGTTGATTAAAACAAAAGAAGAAAATAGAAGCTTTCTGTGAAATCTATGTGTATGTTTGTTATTTCCATACAAGTTTTTTTTTTTTTTTTTTTCAAGTTGTGTTGTCTACTGTGTATGTGGAACATGGTGTGCCCAACATGCTACATTTTTAAGTGAGTCTTGTGATGGTAGAGAACGTGAAATGAAACTTTTTTTTCTCTTCTCCTCTCTTCTTTTTTTCTCTTCTCCTGATACCTTTATGGTCTAAAAAATGGCGTCCAGGGACTAGCCAGTGCCCAAAAATTCCAAGAGGAGGGGCTTGTACGTCACATACTGTAGACAAAGAAATAAGTGTTTACCTTGTTTGTGAATGCTTTTTTGTAAATGTTGAATTTCATGGGATAAATTGTTTCATATTTTCCAGTAAATTGTTAAAGCGTGCGCTCCGGTCCCCGGACCGGAGCGCCCGCCCCCTCGGCCTTTTGCCCCGGGATCACACTGACCGGGAGCCCGGGCACCCTTGTGTCTGGGACGCGGCTGCCGTGACGGCTGGCCCCCGTTCACGCGCCGCATCCCAGCTCCACTCACCTGGCTCCCCGCGCCTTGCACCGTCCTTCTCTGCCTCCCGGCGCACGCGGCCCCGCTCTCTAGGGCGCGCGCCGCCTTCAGTAAATTTAAAGGGCCAGCGCACCGGTAATTGGTGCGCTTGTTCCTCACTTCTCCTGCCTTCCCTATAAAAGGCACCTGCCCCTTCCTGCTCTTGCCGGATCTTTGTGCCCTAGTGCCTCTGAGAAAGCGTTCCTATAGTGTGTATTGCCTTGCCTGTTGCCGAACCCGTTGCTACCGCCTACTCGCCTGTGAACCCTTGCCGCCTGCCCTGACCTCTGCTACGTCCGACTACGCTCCTGCCTGCTCCCTGTGTACCACGCCATATCAGCTGCCTGAGAGGTTGAGTTTCTACTGGAGGATATGACCTGGTGGTTACCGCCGCAGCAAGACCATCCCGCCTTGCGGCGGGCTCTGGTGAAAACCAGTAACCACTTAGAACCGGTCCTCTAGTACAACCCGCGTCATCGCCTCTCAGGATCTAGAGGATCCACTACCAGTCCAGCCGGTATGTGACAGTAAGATCCGGCCATGGATCCCGCTGATGTTCCTTTGCCAAGCCTAGCGGACCTCACCTCCATTGTGGCCCAGCAAGGTCAGCAGCTGGCCCAGCTAACCGCCATGATGCAGCAGCTCCTGCCGTCTCAGCAACAACCAGCTCCTCCTCCTGCATCTGCTGTATCTCCATCGCCTGCAGTTATCTCCAGTTTCCGACTCCGTCTATCCCTGCCGGACAAGTATGACGGAGATCCCAAGCAGTGCCGAGGGTTCCTCTCACAGTGCTCTCTCCACCTCGAGCTACTGTCTGACTAGTTTCCTTCCGAGCGAGCCAAGGTAGCCTTTATCCTCAGTCTGCTCTCCGGGAAGGCCCTGGCCTGGGCTACACCGCTGTGGGACCGCGCTGATCCAGCCACCTCCTCCGTCCAGAGCTTCTGCCAAGAGTTCCGGAATGTTTTCGAAGAACTGGCCCGGGTTACCTCCGCAGAGACTGCCTTACTAAACTTGTCCCAGGGAAACTCTACCGTGGGCGACTACGCCATTCAGTTTCGCACCCTAGCCTCAGAACTGAATTGGAACAATGATGCCCTTTGTGCCACATTCAAAAAGGGACTTAATAGTGAAGTAAAGGACGTTCTGGCTTTACGTGAACTACCTTCCACCCTTAGTGACCTCATCTTGCTGGCCACTAGAATAGACAAGCGTTTTGCCGAGAGACGGGAGGAACTTCTTCTATAAAAAGGAAAAGCTCAACCTAGACGCTACCCTTGTCTGGCTCCCGTTTTCCAGCGTCCACCTCAACCCCTTTCCGGGCCTCCCGCTGTGGAAGCCATGCAGGTGGATTGGTCACGCCTGACCCCGCAGGAACGAAGCCGTCGCAGAGACGAGAACTTTTGTCTGTACTGCGCCAGTACTGAGCACTTCCTACGAGACTGTCCTCTCCGTCCACCGCATTCGGGAAACGCTCGCACCTAGTAAGCGTGGGAGAGGTGTTGCTAGGTGTGGATTCCTCCTCTCCACGACTCATCATATCCGTGCAGTTGTTCATCTCTTCCAAGTCCTCTTTCTCCGCTTCCGCCTTCTTGGATTCCGGTTCAGCTGGCAATTTCATTCATGCTTCCTTGGTTGACAAGTACCATATTCCAGTAACCCGTCTTCCTAAGTCGTTCCTCATTTCTACAGTTAACGGAGAGAGACTCTCTACCACGGTGCAGTTCCGTAACCAGCCTCTGCAGATGGGCATTGGAATATTCCATACCGAAACCTTAGAGTTCTTTGTCCTCCCATTCTGCACCTCCGAACTCCTCCTGGGTCTGCCGTGGCTGCAACGACATTGTCCCGTCCTGAATTGGACCTCCGGTGAAATCCTGCGTTGGGGCTCCTCTTGTTCTGGCTGTTGTCTCAATCCTTCCCCTGTCAAACAGGTCCCGCAAGTCGCTCCGCCTCCTGGTCTGCCCAAGCTTTACCATTCTTTTGCGGATGTCTTTTGCAAGAAGCAAGCTGAGGTCCTTCCTCCTCACAGACCTTATGACTGTCCTATTGACCTGGTGCCCGGTTCGACCCCACCTCGGGGTAGGATCTATCCTCTCTCTCCTCCTGAGACTCTTGCCATGTCTAACTATATTCGTGAGAATCTAGAGAGAGGATTTATTAGAAAGTCTTCCTCCTCTGCTGGAGCCGGGTTTTTCTTTGTGAATAGGAAGAACAAGAACCATTATCCTCTGCCCCTGATCTCGGAACTGTTTGATCGCCTCCGAGGGGCAAAGATCTTCACCAAATTGGACCTACGAGGGGCCTATAATTTGATCCGCATCCGAGAGGGGGACGGGTGGAAGACCGCCTTCAACACAAGGGACGGGCACTTTGAGTATCTGGTGATGCCCTTCGTCCTTTGTAATGCACCTGCCGTCTTCCAAGAATTTGTCAACGACATCTTCAGAGACCTACTCTATACTTGCGCGGTCGTATACTTGGATGACATCCTAATCTTCTCCCCCAATTTGATTCAACATCGGGTCCATGTGCGTCAAGTTCTCACCCGCCTTAGGAGCAATCGCCTATACGCCAAACTTGAGAAATGCCTTTTTGAACGGTCCTCCCTACCTTTCCTGGGATACATTATCTCAGCCCAAGGACTTCAAATGGATCCAGACAAGCTCTCTGCGGTACTGGATTGGCCACGCCCCTCTGGACTCCGATCTATACAAAGATTTCTGGGCTTTGCTAATTACTACAGACAGTTTATTCCGCAGTATTCCACTCTCGTGGCTCCTATCGTGGCTTTAACTAAGAAAGGAGCCAACCCCAAATCCTGGCCTTCTCAAGCCGAAGAAGAAGTTCCAGTCACTGAAAGCTGCCTTTGCCTCTGCACCGGTTCTCTCTAGGCCAGATTCCACCAAGCCTTTCTCTCTCGAAGTGGATGCCTACTCGGTGGGCGCTGGAGCTGTTCTTACCCAGAAGTCTCCCGGGGGAAAAACAGTAACTTGTGGCTTCTTTTCTAAAACATTCTCCCCCGCAGAGAGAAACTATTCTATTGGAGACAGAGAACTGCTGGCCATTAAATTGGCACTGGAGGAATGGAGGCATTTACTCGAGGGCGCCTCACACCCTGTGAACATCTTCACTGATCACAAAAACTTGACTTATCTCCAGTCCGCCCAGCAACTAAATCCCCGCCAAGCTCGATGGTCCTTGTTCTCCGCCCGCTTTAATTTCTAAATCCATTTCGGTCCTGCATGCAAGAACATTAGAGCAGATGCTCTGTCTCGCTCTTCTGATGTAGTGGGCGATGAACTAACTCCTCAACATATTATCCCACCTGAACGGCTGATTGCCGTAGCTCCCGTGGACCTGAGTCTTCTTCCTCCCGGCAACTCTTATGTACCTCCACGTCAACGGTTGCAGGTGCTCAAGTGGGGCCACTCTTCTCTTTTTGCCGGGCATCCAGGGATACAAAAATCGCTTCAGCTGATCTCCCAAAGATACTGGTGGCCATCTCTGGAGAAGGATGTCTCGGACTTTGTCCACGCCTGTGTGATTTGCGCCCGGGATAAATCGCCCCGCCAGAAACCAGCGGGCCTTCTCTTGCCTCTGCCCGTTCCCGCAAGGCCCTGGTCTCACATTGCCATGCACTTTGTTACAGACCTTCCCTCCTCCCATGGCATGACTGTGATCTGGGTTGTGGTTGATCGCTTCTCCAAAATGGCTCACTTTGTACCTCTCTCCAGTCTACCTTCTGCACCCATGTTAGCCAAACTATTCTTCCAACACATCTTCCGTCTCCATGGCCTCCCCGAACATATCGTCTCGGATCGTGGGGTACAATTTGTCTCAAAGTTCTGGAGGGCCCTTTGTGGGCAATTTGGGATCAAATTGGACTTCTCTTCTTCCTACCACCCTCAGTCCAACGGCCAAGTAGAACGGGTAAATCAAATTTTGGGCAACTATCTGCGCCACTTTGTATCCTCCCGCCATGACAATTGGGTGGATCTCCTTCCCTGGACGGAATTTTCTTTTTTTTTGTAGTTTTTGGCCAACATCCTCTTCCACCTCTGCCGCAGTCTTCCTCTCCTTCTTCTGTACTTGCTGTTGACAATCTAGTGCAGGACTTTTCCACCATCTGGCATGATACCCAAACGGCTCTCCTCAGGGCAACTGCTCGTATGAAGGTCCAAGCCGACAAGAGACGCAGAGCCCCTCTGGAATTCCGCCCAGGGGACAAGGTTTGGCTCGCCTCGAAATATATCCGATTCAAGGTTCCTAGCTACAAGTTGGGTCCTCGCTACTTGGGACCCTACAAATTCAAGAGTCGGATTAATCAGGTCTCCTACCAGCTCCATCTTCCTCCCTCCCTCCGAATCCATAACTCTTTCCATGTCTCCCTTCTTAAACCTGCTGTCTTCTACCGTTTCTCTCCCAAGTTTTTTTTCTCCCACCCCTGTTGCCGGTACCTCCGATATTTTTTCTGTTAAGGAGATCTTGGCGACCAAGATCTCTCGGGGGAAAAGATTTTTTCTGGTGGATTGGCAGGGTTGCGGCCCTGAGGAGAGGTCTTGGGAGCCTGATGAGAATATCTTGGACCACAGTCTCATTCTCTCTTTTCTGGGCACCAAGAAGAGGGGGAGACCTAAGGGGGGGGGGGTACTGTTAAAGCGTGCGCTCCGGTCCCCGTCCCCAGACTGGAGCGCCCGCCCCCTCGGCCTTTTGCCCCACTGACCAGGAGCCCGGGTTCCCTTGTGTCTGGGCCACAGCTGCCGTGACGGCTGGCCCCCATTCACACGCCGCGTCCCAGCTCCACTCACCTGGCTCCCCGGGCCGTCCTTCTCTGCCTCCCGGCGTGCGCGGCCCAGCTCTCTAGGGCGCGCGCGTGCGCCGCCTTCAGTAAATTTAAAGGGCCAGCGCACTGGTAATTGGTGCGTTGGTTCCTCACTTCTCCTGCCTTCCCTATGTGGGCTGTTCTGTGCACTGGAGACCGGAGCGTCCTGTGCAGCGCATGCGCACACTGGGAAGGAGCGAGGACAGCGCCATCTTGAAAGTGGTATGTGTGGGCTCCGGTGTTTCACGGCAATCTCCTGGTGGGTGATTTCTGCACAAGGTAAAGACCCGAGTGTCGCGGGAACCGCAGCTCTCTAGTTGTCCTGTGGGGCAACTCCGGTGGCCACCATAGGCAGTCAGCACAGAGTGCCTGTGTGCCACCCGTCACTGGAGAAGTGACAGCACCTGGTTGGAGTCACAAATGGGTGGGCTGTCCAAGGAGGGGGTGGTCTCAGGTCCAAGTGCTAGTGGTGTGTTGTGTGTGGACAAGGTGCCTGGTCTGCCTGGAGGTTTGTCATGGGTGAGTGAGGGGCCTCGAGTCCACTTCTGCAAAGAGAAAGAAAGAAAAGTTAAGGTGAATAAAAGAAGTTTATATACAATAAAATAAAATAAAATGATATAAGGACCAAACCTATACTGAGAGGGAGGACAAAAGGAGATGAACAGAGCTAATTATGCATTGCAAATATCGTGAGTAACAGTGAATTCAACGTTAAGCCCTGCAGGTTTCAGTGAATTCAGCTCGTAGATCCACCAGAGCTCTCTACATTTAAGTTTGGCGGATCTGTTACCCCCACGTTTAGAAAGGGGTACATGGTCTAACAGGGTAAATTTCAAGTCTTTTTCATGATGTTTGTGTTCAGTAAAGTGCTTTGGCACTGGTAAGTCAAGTTTCCCCTTTCTGATGGTGTATCTGTGTTGGGTGATTCTTACTTTTGCTTCCAACGAGGTTTCCCCCACATACAGAAGGCGGCAAGGGCATTGTAAGATGTAGACGACATAGGGGGTGGTGCAGGTTAGATATTGTTTTATGTCATATGTTTTGCCTGTAGTTGGGTGTGTAAATTGGTTGCCTTTTACCATGTAGGAGCAGTTGACACAGGTTCTGCATGGGAAGGAGCCTGGGTTATCACCCCTGAAGTAGCTTTGTGTGTTCTTAGGGGGGCGCATAGACGTAACTTGTATAGACGTTACTTGTCTGGGGTAAGAGGAAATATGTTAGTGTAACATCCTAAAAATCAAGAACAACATATTTCATATGCAATATATTTATTGATTAAAGTACAACACTGTAATCGTGTAGCAACTGGTGTGGGCCAGTATTTTTTAAACAAACACAAAAATTAGATAGTATACTTAGGATCGAGCATGAGTAAGGCGTGACTAGTATGTCCCTATCTATTAGCCCTGCCTGGCGATACTGTAAGTCCCCTGTCCTAGTGACCTGGGCCTACACTGGAACCTCCTATTGGCCCTAGGCTGTAGAGGGGATATTGAAACAATACTGCGGCGTCGCCAAGATACAGTTGACCGAGGCTAATAGCCCGACAGATCCAATATGCAGTATTTGATCTTAGATATCACGCTTAAGGTGTTTAGAGGTGTAACATACATGTGGTAAAAATAATAATACAGTATCAGAACCCGAGGAAGGTAGCCAGGAGTATGTAGTAGTATTCACGTTTAAAAACCCACAATTGTATGTGTTGCATAGATAGAGATATACTTATGCATTACACAGAGATTGCATTAATCCAACGCGTTTCGCTCATCCGTGTGAGTACAGATAGCTCCTCAGGGATTCTCATGGAGAATACTTGCAGAAATAAGGTCATGGGAGACCGTACATATAGTAGCAATGTATCATCACATGTAGATTGAAGAAGCGTACATTAGATATACTTGTATGGTGATATGATGAAAGTGACACACTGATCTGGACAGCTGCGTATGAATATCAGTCTAGAATAGAAGATAGATTGGTGTTATAATGAACATATAGGTAAATAAGGTAGGTGAAAGAGGAGGGCTAGCCGGAGGTGAGAAGTACCTTGGGTCCGTGTGCTTGGTGACTCCTCCTAGTAAGATGTTGAAAAGTCTTCCTCTCCTTCTTCTGTACTTGCTGTTGACAATCTAGTGCAGGACTTTTCCACCATCTGGCATGATACCCAAACGGCTCTCCTCAGGGCAACTGCTCGTATGAAGGTCCAAGCCGACAAGAGACGCAGAGCCCCTCTGGAATTCCGCCCAGGGGACAAGATTTGGCTCGCCTCGAAATATATCCGATTCAAGGTTCCTAGCTACAAGTTGGGTCCTCGCTACTTGGGACCCTACAAATTCAAGAGTCGGATTAATCAGGTCTCCTACCAGCTCCATCTTCCTCCCTCCCTCCGAATCCATAACTCTTTCCATGTCTCCCTTCTTAAACCTGCTGTCTTCTACCGTTTCTCTCCCAAGTTTTTTTCTCCCACCCCTGTTGCCGGTACCTCCGATATTTTTTCTGTTAAGGAGATCTTGGCGACCAAGATCTCTCGGGGGAAAAGATTTTTTCTGGTGGGTTGGGAGGGTTGCGGCCCTGAGGAGAGGTCTTGGGAGCCTGATGAGAATATCTTGGACCGCAGTCTCATTCTCTCTTTTCTGGGCACCAAGAAGAGGGGGGAGACCTAAGGGGGGGGGGGGGGGTACTGTTAAAGCGTGCGCTCCGGTCCCCGTCCCCAGACTGGAGCGCCCGCCCCCTCGGCCTTTTGCCCCGGGATCCCGGCGTCTCCCGGTCAGTCACACTGACCAGGAGCCCGGGTTCCCTTGTGTCTGGGCCACAGCTGCTGTGACGGCTGGCCCCCATTCACACGCCGCGTCCCAGCTCCACTCACCTGGCTCCCCGGGCCGTCCTTCTCTGCCTCCCGGCGTGCGCGGCCCAGCTCTCTAGGGCGCGCGCGTGCGCCGCCTTCAGTAAATTTAAAGGGCCAGCGCACTGGTAATTGGTGCGTTGGTTCCTCACTTCTCCTGCCTTCCCTATGTGGGCTGTTCTGTGCACTGGATCCTGGAGACCGGAGCGTCCTGTGCAGCGCATGCGCACACTGGGAAGGAGCGAGGACAGCGCCATCTTGAAAGTGGTATATGTGGGCTCCGGTGTTTCACGGCAATCTCCTGGTGGGTGATTTCTGCACAAGGTAAAGACCCGAGTGTCGCGGGAACCGCAGCTCTCTAGTTGTCCTGTGGGGCAACTCCGGTGGCCACCATAGGCAGTCAGCACAGAGTGCCTGTGTGCCACCCGTCACTGGAGAAGTGACAGCACCTGGTTGGAGTCACAAATGGGTGGGCTGTCCAAGGAGGGGGTGGTCTCAGGTCCAAGTGCTAGTGGTGTGTTGTGTGTGGACAAGGTGCCTGGTCTGCCTGGAGGTTTGTCATGGGTGAGTGAGGGGCCTCGAGTCCACTTCTGCAAAGAGAAAGAAAGAAAAGTTAAGGTGAATAAAAGAAGTTTATATACAATAAAATAAAATAAAATGATATAAGGACCAAACCTATACTGAGAGGGAGGACAAAAGGAGATGAACAGAGCTAATTATGCATTGCAAATATCGTGAGTAACAGTGAATTCAACGTTAAGCCCTGCAGGTTTCAGTGAATTCAGCTCGTAGATCCACCAGAGCTCTCTACATTTAAGTTTGGCGGATCTGTTACCCCCACGTTTAGAAAGGGGTACATGGTCTAACAGGGTAAATTTCACATCTTTTTCATGATGTTTGTGTTCAGTAAAGTGCTTTGGCACTGGTAAGTCAAGTTTCCCCTTTCTGATGGTGTATCTGTGTTGGGTGATTCTTACTTTTGCTTCCAACGAGGTTTCCCCCACATACAGAAGGCGGCAAGGGCATTGTAAGACGTAGACGACATAGGGGGTGGTGCAGGTTAGATATTGTTTTATGTCATATGTTTTGCCTGTAGTTGGGTGTGTAAATTGGTTGCCTTTTACCATGTATGAGCAGTTGACACAGGTTCTGCATGGGAAGGAGCCTGGGTTATCACCCCTGAAGTAGCTTTGTGTGTTCTTAGAAAGGGCAATGTCTGCTTTGACAAGTTTGTCCTGCAGATTGGGTGGACGTCTATAGGCCATGATCGGGGGATTGTGTAGTTCTGGGATGTTCCGTTAGGCCGTTAGGCCCCTCACTCACCCATGACAACCCTCCAGGCAGACCAGGCACCTTGTCCACACACAACACACCACTAGCACTTGGACCTGAGACCACCCCCTCCTTGGACATCCCACCCATTTGTGACTCCAACCAGGTGCTGTCACTTCTCCAGTGATGGTTGGCACACAGGCACTCTGTGCTGACTGCCTATAGTGGCCACCGGAGTTGCCCCACAGGACAACTAGAGAGCTGCAGTTCCCGCGACACTCGGGTCTTTACCTTGTGCAGAAATCACTCACCAGGAGATTGCCGTGAAACACCGGAGCCCACACATACCACTTTCAAGATGGCACTGTCCTCGCTCCTTCCCAGTGTGCGCATGCACCGCACAGGACGCTCCGGTCTCCAGGATCCAGTGCACAGAACAGCCCACATGGTGTTTGTTGACATTCGTCACTTCCGCATGAAGCTCCCGTACATGCCGGAAATGCCTTGGTCTTTGCCTTCACGTCATGCTGCCTCGCCGGTGAGTGACCGCGGCCCCCCACCCACTTGTGCATCTAGATTGTAGAACTGCCACAGCATTTCATTGTCACATCATTTGTTCTATGGACTATCTGTGCGTCTTCTCCACGTACACATGTATAATGCACTGTTATTTGATTTTGATCGCTGTTATTGCATACCACATGGATTTGTTTACATGTCAACTCTAATTATGAGGGCGGTCCTGCGTGACCTATAAGTACCCTCCTTCTCCACCATTTTGTTGCTTGACAAAGGCAGCGAGAGGCTGCCGAAACGTAGCTCACTTTGGAGTAAATAAAGACATCACTTTATTTCACCAGCTTGGAGTGCCACTGCTTCTACTTGACTGCTATATATATATATATATATATATATATATATATATATATATATTAGGGATGTGAGAAAAAATCTATTCCCGCGATTATCGCGATTTTTCACTTGCCGATACTGAATCGATTCAAAATATTTTTGAATCGATTCTTTTAGTGATGTGGAATTTGTATCTCCTGATCCCCGGAACAGCATGTCCCGGGCATCACAAGATACAAGTTCCACATTTTGTCAGCCGGAACTGATGCGGCGGCGCTCTGGGTGTATGGAGCGGGCTCCGACTCGTGCCCGCTCCATACTCTGCTGCCCCCGGCTGATTTCAGTATCCGGGGGCCGCTGATGCATCACCGCCGCTAATATCCAGCATGCGGTGCTCTGCATTGTGTATGGAGCGGGCTCCCGACTTGTGCCCGCTCCATACTGTGCAGCCCCCGGCTGTTCTCAGTAGCCGGGGGCTGCCGCTAATAGCCAGCATGCGGCGATCGCCACGGCTGGCTATTAACCCTTTAGATCGCCGCTGTCAAAGCTGACAGCGGCGTCTAAAGGGACATGTGAATGCTCCCTGGTGGGCTAGTAGGGTGGATCGCCCCCCCCCCGCAGCACGATCGCAGGGGGGCGATCCACTATGGAGGTAGCCGGAGGGCTTACCTCTGTTCCCTGCTGTCCCGCTCTGTCATTGATAGATCCTGGCTGGACCAGGCTCTATCAATGGATCGCAGATAAATGGAGTTCAATAGAACTCTATTCATCTGTCTGAGGAATCTAATGATTCCTAAAAGACTAATAAAGTGTATAAAAAAAATAAAATAAAAATAAAGTTTTAATAAAAGTGTAAAAGACATTGTTTTTTTAGACAGAATCGGGATATATCGCGATGTATCGTCACCTAGACGGTATCGGGATATATCGAATCGCCACACTGGTATCGTGATTCGAATCGAATCGCCAAATTCTTGGCGATTCACACCCCTAATATATATATCTTTGTGTCACTATTAGTTTTGTTTGGTTGTGATTTCTGATCTCCAAAGATAAAATTCAATGTTTGTGTTTGAACATTAGGTCTTTAACTGTTGTTGGTTTTGACTTTTTTTTTTTTTTACTAATCCTGATCCTGTGCATGATCACGGGCGTCCCCAGCTGCGGGACTCCCGCAATCAGGCATCTTATCCCCATCCTTTGGATAGGGGATAAGATGTGTAAACACCGGAGTACCCCTTTAAGCTTGCTGCCTAAGTCCCTGAAATAATTTTTAATACTTTGTCATTGGTGCCAATGTGTACCATGAATGCTGGATCTTCTCCAGCCCCTCCCAGTAATCTGTCAACCAGATACACGATGTGCCGAAATTGAGCTCTGGGAAGACAATAGACATGTGCAATTCGGTTCGGCACGAATGTCTAAATTAACGAATTTTACCGTTTTCGTGCATTCGGACCCATCCGAATGCACGAAAACATATTTTGAACATTCCCGAATAGCCACGATAATACGAATAGCAAAGTAACGAATACATTCGTTATTTCCCGACATGTATATAACAAATGCATTCGTTATCCATAAACGACGTGAAGAATTAATTCGGATAACAAGGTTAATAAAAAGGATACAGATAGTTTGATTTTTCGGATACATTCGCTATTCGGGTACATTCGGTAAATCTTTATTCTTTTTTTGGACTTTAGCGATCCTAAAAAGTTATGGAGATACCTTTTTTATTAAAATTTCGTAGGGTATCATAAAAAAATCATAATAAAAAAGATACAGTGGTGATGGAAAAAATTGTATCTAATGAAATGTATGATTTTTATTATGAAATGTTTATTAATTTTTAAACAGGGATCAATTTATGTGAGCGGGTAAAGCACTAAAAATGGAGCCGACAATAGTAAAAATGTAGTGTGTGCGTGTTTTTCACTTTTTTTAAAAACATTTTTTAGGTAGTACTACTACTCCCAGCATGGAACACACTGTTCCATGATGGGAGTAGTAGTTACCTGTACTAATTGACAGATCGCAGGGATCCCTTGCGATCATCTTGTATAATGTATAGATGCGCCGGCTGCTCTTCTATGGTCCCCTGCACTCACGTATATATACACATATTCATATTTCCCGCAGAGCTGTGATTGGCCAGATGGTTACAGCCAATCACAGCTCTCTTTGAGAAATAGGAATATGTGTATATATACGGCCGTGCAGGGGACCATAGGAGAGCGGCCGCTGCATTCATACATTATACAGGAGGATCGCAGCGGGTGTCAGGAGTGATACCCGCAGTGATATTCCCTTTACTACAAGTACTACCACTCCCAACATGGAGTACACTCTGCTCCATGCTGGGAGCTGTAGTACCTGTATTAATAGACAGATCGCAGCGGGTGTCAGAAGTTACACTCGCTGCCATATGTCTATTAATGCAGGTACTACAGCTCCCAGCATGGAGCAGAGTGTGCTCCATGTTGGGAGTATTAGTACCTGCAGTAAGGGACAGATCCCAGGGATGTCACTCCTCCTGACACCTGCTGCGATCCTCCTGATGTGACTGTCGGGATCAGCTGTTCTCAGGGCTACAGAGCCGGGAGAACAGCTGACGCTGAGCCGTAGGTATACATCGTATATCTACTGCCCAGCAAGAACTTACAGTGAGCCTGCAATGTGTATACAGTATACACATTGCTGGCTCACTTAACCCCTTGCTGAGCTGTGCGCTATGCGCAAGCCCAGCAAGGGAAGAGTTAACTTACACTGCTGGACAGTGTAAGTTAACCCTTTGGGCGGTATACACTATATACAGCTATCTATAGATAGCTGTATACAGTGTATACAGAAGATGAAGTCCAGCTTACTTCCCTGAGTCCCGGGCCGGGTTCGTGTAGCTCCGCCCCCTAGTGATGACGTCATTAGGGGGCGGAGCTACAGAAGGGAACAAGGCTAGTTTATCTGAAGCTCTGTTCACATTGTACGTTTTGTATAATGTGAACAGACCCTTCTGGCAGTGTCTACCCAGACAGGGAGACTCCAGCTGTTGCTAAACTACAACTTCCAGCATGCCCAGACAGCCTTTGGCTGTCTGGGCATGCTGGGAGTTGTAGTTTTGCACCAATTGGTGGCTCCCTGTTTGGGTAGACATTGCATCATGGGTGCTCTCCCCAGCGGACTGCGCCAAAAATGTCATAACCAATTTTTTGTGTTTTTTTCTTCTCGTTTCAGATCCGTGTATGCAGAGGATTACTGCGGATTCGATGGATTACGGCGGATTATTTATTTTTTCCTTTAATAAAATGGTTAACGAGGGCTGTGGGGGAGTGTTTTTTTAAATAAAATAATTTTTCCAATGTGTTGTGTGTTTTTTTTTTTTTATTGAATTTTCAGGGTTAGTAGTGGAAGCTGTCTTATTGACGGAATCCATTACTAGGCCAGGGCTTAGTGCTAGCCCCAAAAACAGCTAGCGCTAACCCCCAATTATTACCCCGGTACCCACCGCCACAGGGGTGCCGGGAAGAGCCGGTACCAACAGGCCCGGAGCGTCAAAATGGCGCTCCTGGGCCTAGGCGGTAACAGGCTGGCGTTATTTAGGCTGGGGAGGGCCAGTAACAATGGTCCTCGCCCACCCTGGTAACGTCAGGCTGTTGCTGTTTGGTTGGTATTGTGCTGAGAATGAAAATACGGGGAACCCTATGCGTTTTTTTATTTTATTTTTTTATTTAAATTAAAAAAAAAAAAACGCATAGGGTTCCCCGTATTTTCATTCTCAGCACAATACCAACCAAACAGCAACAGCCTGACGTTACCAGGGTGGGCGAGGACCATTGTTACTGGCCCTCCCCAGCCTAAATAACGCCAGCCTGTTACCGCCTAGGTCCAGGAGCGCCATTTTTGACGCTCCGGACCTGTTGGTACCGGCTCTTCCCGGCACCCCTGTGGCGGTGGGTACCGGGGTAATAATTGGGGGTTAGCGCTAGCTGTTTTTGGGGCTAGCACTAAGCCCTGGCCTAGTAATGGATTCCGTCAATAAGACAGCTTCCGCTACTAGCCCTGAAAATTCAATAAAAATAAAAAAAACACAACACATTGGAAAAATTATTTTATTTAAAAAAACACTCCCCCACAGCCCTCGTTAACCATTTTATTAAAGGAAAAAATAAATAATCCGCCGTAATCCATCGAATCCACAGTAATCCTCTGCATACACGGATCTGAAAAGAGAAGAGAAAAAAAACACAAAAAATTGGTTATGACATTTTTGGCGCTGTCCGCTGGGGAGAGCACCCATGATGCAATGTCTACCCAAACAGGGAGCAACCAATTGGTGCAAAACTACAACTCCCAGCATGCCCAGACAGCCAAAGGCTGTCTGGGCATGCTGGGAGTTGTAGTTTTGCAACAGCTGGAGTCTCCCTGTCTGGGTAGACACTGCCAGAAGGGTCTGTTCACATTATACAAAACGTACAATGTGAACAGAGCTTCAGATTAACTAGCCTTGTTCCCTTATGTAGCTCCGCCCCCTAATGACGTCATCACTAGGGGCGGAGCTACACGAACCCTGCCCGGGACTCGAGGGATGTAAGCTGGACTTCGTCTTCTGTATACACTGTATACAGCTATCTATAGATAACTGTATAAAGTGTATACCGCCCAAAGGGTTAACCTACACTGTCCAGCAGTGTAAGTTAACTCTTCCCTTGCTGGGCTTGCGCATAGCGCACAGCTCAGCAAGGGGTTAAGTGAGCCAGCAATGTGTATACTGTATATACACATTGCAGGCTCACTGTAAGTTCTTGCTGGGCAGTATATATATACCATGTATACCTACGGCTCAGCGTCAGCTGTTCTCCCGGCTCTGTAGCCCTGAGAACAGCTGATCCCGACATTCACATCAGGAGGATCGCAGCGGGTGTCAGGAGGAGTGACATCCCTGGGATCTGTCCCTTACTGCAGGTACTAATACTCCCAACATGGAGCACACTCTGCTCCATGCTGGGAGCTGTAGTACCTGCATTAATAGACATATGGCAGCGAGTGTAACTTCTGACACCCGCTGCGATCTGTCTAATAATGCAGGTACTACAGCTCCCAACATGGAGCAGAGTGTACTCCATGTTGGGAGTGGTAGTACTGTAAAGGAAAGATCACTGCAGGTATCACTCCTGACACCCGCTGCGATCCTCCTGTATAATGTATGAATGCGGCGGCCGCTCTCCTATGGACCCCTGCACGGCCGTATATATACACATATTCCTATTTCTCACAGAGAGCTGTGATTGGCTGTAACCATCTGGCCAATCACAGCTCTGCGGGAAATATGAATATGTGTATATATACGTGAGTGCAGGGGACCATAGAAGAGCAGCCGGCGCATCTATACATTATACAAGATGATCGCAAGGGATCCCTGCAATCTGTCAATTAGTACAGGTAACTACTACTCCCATCATGGAACAGTGTGTTCCATGCTGGGAGTAGTAGTACTACCTAAAAAATGTTTTTAAAAAAAGTGAAAAACAGCACACACTACATTTTTATTATTGTCGGCTACATTTTTTGTGCTTTACCCGCTCACATAAATTGATCCCTGTTTAAAAATGAATAAACATTTCATAATAAAAATGATACATTTCGTTAGATACAATTTTTTCCATCACCACTGTATCTTTTTTATTATGATTTTTTTATGATACCCTGCGACATTTTAATAAAAAAGGTATCTCCATTATTTATTAGGATCGCTAAAGTCCAAAAAAACTAAAGATTTACCGAATGTACCCGAATACCGAATGTATCCGAAAAAAAACAACACGAATACCCGAATACCGAATGTATCCGAAAAATCTAAACCGAAAATATTGCCGAACCGAAATTTTTTTCCAAAACGAAAAAACGAAACGAAATTAAACGAAATTTTTTTAAGTGCACAAGTCTAGAAGACAACACACTGTTCGGCGATATCTGTCTTTGTCTGTTCCCCTAATAATAGAGTCCCCCACAACCAGTACCTGTCTGGCCTGCCCTGTGCTCCTCCTTACTGGAGCAGACACCCCCCTGGTGGTCTAAGGCAGCGTCTTGCTGCAGTACTGCTAGCTTTTAATTAACTTCCCCCTTATCTGCCAACTGGTCAAACTTGTTGGGGTGTCCCAGTTCAGGACTAGCGTCCCTGACACCCCCCTCCCCCCCCATTTTCTAACAGCTAGCTGCCTGACTATCCTGCACCTCCATCCCATTCTCCTCCCCCACCTCTACCCCCATCAGTGAGCTGGAGACTCCTCTCCAAGTTGTCAATGTGTCTGTGTTGCCAGTTGCTCTTCTAGATCCAGGATCTGAGCTTCCAAATGAACAACTCGCACCCATCTTGCACAGCAATATGCCCCTCGCACTGCTGTTCAAGGATTGTATACATCATGCAAGATATACACTAGACTGCATTTTTCCAACATGGAGGACATCTTGATTTTGGGGATTGCACACATAAACAGTCAAAAACAGAAGTAAAAATTTTAATTAAACTCCCTGAATGAAAAGTCCCTCCCCCCACACACACACACACACACTTTTATACTTTGGATAACATGAATTATCTGGTGACATTGACATGTCAGGGGGAAGTGTAGGGATATATTAGGAGTAAGGGACCAGTCAGATGTTGAAGTAGAAAGAATGGACAAAGCAATTTCTCTTTACTGATTCTCTTGGACCTGTCTGCGGCTTTTGACACTGTGGATCACCAACTCCTCAGTAGTCTCCGCTCCATCGGTCTCAAGGACTCTGCTCTCGCCTGGTTTTCCTCCTATCTCTCTGGCCGCTTCTTTAGCATCTCGTTTTCTGGCTCTACTTCTCCTCTTCCCCTTGCTGTCTGGGTTCCCCAGGGATCGGTCCTGGGTCCTCTACTCTTTTCACTCTACACATCCCCCATTGGAAAAACAATCAGTAGATTTGGTTTCCAGTACCACCTCTATGCTGATGACACCCAACTCTATACCTCTTCCTCCAACATCACCCCTGCACTCCTACAGAATACCAGTGACTGTCTCTCTGCTGTCTCAGACATCATGTCCTCTTTATATTTGAAACTAAATCTTTGTAAAACAGAACTTCTTGTTTTTTCTCAATCAACTGATACTGTACCTAACCCTGACATTTCCATCTCGGTATGTGGTACTACCATTACTCCCGGGCAGCAGGCTCGCTGTCTTGGAGTTATACTTGACTCTGATCTGTCTTTCACTCCCCATATTCAGTCCCTTTCACGTTCTTGTCACCTGCATCTCAAAAACATTTCCAGAATCCACCCGTTTCTCACTACTGAAACTGCTAAAACTCTCATTATTGCTTTGATTCCCTCCCGCCTCGACTACTGTAACTCTTTACTAATAGGCCTTCCTTTCTCTAAACTCTCTCCTCTCCAGTCCATCCTTAATGCCGCAGCCAGACTCATCTTCCTCTCCAGCCGCTACACCGACGCCTCCTCCCTGTGCCAGTCACTACACTGGTTACCAATTCAGTCCAGAATACAGTACAAAATCCTCAGTCTCACACACAAAGCTCTCCACAATGCTGCACCTCCCTACATCTCCTCTCTCATCTCCGTCTACCATCCTACACGTTCTTTCCAATTTGCTAATGATCTCACACTAACATCTTCTATAATCCGAACTTCTCACTCCTGTCTCCAAGACTTCACTCGTGTTGCACCGGTTCTCTGGAATGCTATCCCTCAATCCCTCAGACTCAACAACAACATCCATAGTTTCAAACGTAGCCTAAAAACACATCTCTTCAGACAGGCCTATAAAATTCTCTAATTGGCCTCAACATATCCCCACACCTCTTGTTTGAATAGTTATTGGGTAATATTATGTCTGATACTTGTCTTTGTTTGTACCCCATAAATGTAAGTGCTGCAGAATCTGTAGGCGCTATATAAATAAATAAAATAAATAATTTTGGAGTATCTTTATAAAAATAAAAGTATGACCCCATATCAGCATGGCTTTATGAGGGATCGGTCCTGTCACCTGATCAGCTTTTATGAGGAGGTGAGCTCCAGACTGGACATGGGGCAATCGCTGGTTGTTGTATATCTGGATTTTTCCAAAGCATTTGATCCGGTGCCTCATAAAAGGTTGGTGCATAAAATGAGAAGGATGGGGCTGGGGGGAGAATGTGTGTAAGTGGGTAAGTAACTGGCTCAGTGATAGGAAACAGAGGGGGGTTACTAATGGTACTTATCCTGATTGGGTGACTGTTACTAGTGGGGTACCACAGGGATCCGTCTTGGGTCCTGTTCTGTTTAATATATTTATTAATAACCTTGTAGAGGGGTTGAATAGTAAAGTAACAATCTTTGCAGATGATACTAAACTCTGTAAAGCGGTAAACACTATAGAGGACAGTGCACTGTTACAAATGTATCTGGATAGGTTTGAGGTTTGGGCTGTGAAGGGGCAAATGAGGTTCAACACTGATAAATGTAAGGTAATGCACAGAAGAAAAATCCGGGCTGGGATTATGTATTAAATGGGAGAATGCTTGGGACAACTGACATGGAAAAGGACTTAGGAGTCATAGTTAACAGTAAATATAGCAGTAGTGACCAGTGTCGGGCAGCTGCTGCCATGCCAAGGCTAATAAATTCATGGGGTGCATCAATAGGGGCATAGATGCCCACGACAAGGAAATAATTCTACCGCTGTACAAATCACTAGTCAGAACACACATGGAATACTGTGTACAGTACTGGTCAGACCACACCTGGAATACTGTGGCACCAGTGTACAAGAAAGATGTAGTAGAGCTGGAGAGGGTTCAAAGACGGGCAACCAGAGTAATACAGGGAATGGGAGGACTACAGTACCCAGAAAGATTATCAGAATTAGGGTTATTTAGTTTAGAAAAAAGAAGTCTTAGGGGCGACCTAATAACTATGTATAAATATATCAGGGGGCCATACAGAGATCTCTCCCATGATCTATTTATACCCAGGACTGTATATATAACAAGGGGGCATCCTCTACGTCTAGAGGAAAGAAGGTTTCTACACCAGCACAGACGGGGATTCTTTACTGTGAGAGCAGTGAGACTGTGGAATTCTCTCCCGGAGGAGGTGTCATGGTGAACTCTGTAAAAGAGTTCAAAATGGGTCTGGATGCATTCTTGGAGAGTAATAACATCGCTGGTTATATATACTAGATTTATAGGGACAGAACGTTGATCCAGGGATTTATTCTGATATTTGGAGTCGGGAAGGAATTTTTACCTCTAGTATGAGGTTTTTTTTGCCTCCTCTGGATTAACTCAGTAGAGACTTATTAGTGAAATAGGTTGAACTTGATGGACTCTGCTCTTTTTTCAACCTCATGAACTATATTACTATGTTACTATGTAATATTGATGAGCTGGGCGGCGCTGCGGCCAGCCGCACTGACGTCAGAGTGCCAGTTAGCCCGGCCGGTGCAAGTTAGCACCTCATTTGCATATAGCAAAAATAGAAGATTACGGCTGAACGGCGCGGCGGATCCGGGCACGGTAAGGATCAAACTGATCAGCGTCCTCCGCACTACCAGCCAGTGCCACTGGTTAGTGTAGAGGAAGAAAGCTGACAGTTTTCCTTTAAAATGTACAGATCCTGCAGAGAGCAAAAAGCTTAAAGGGGCACTCCGGCGCTAACATTTGTGAAACTGAATCCGTGCAGAACACACACACTCCATTAAAAACAATGGGGCTCTGCTGCAGCGGAATTCAGCACAGAAATTCCATCGTGTGATCATGGCCTTAGATGCAACAGTCAATAGTGGCAGCAGAATCCACTTTACAATTCCCATAAACCCGTATGGAGTCCACGTTGGGGCACAGATGGGGAATGCTCCTGTGGTTGATTTGGACCCTACACGGCGATCACCACTAGCTTGAACTGGTTGTAGGTAAGGAGTCGGGTGCGGAGTGGTCAGACAAAGTTGCCTCAGGAGACGTGCACCTTTATTGCTCTGCACATATCCTGTGGATATAAAGGATCTGCCACATGCATTGGCAATTACCTCTTCTCCCTAATCTATAATTCATAAATTTCTATGAATAAAATAAATATAACATTTTATCAAAAACTGTCCAGAGAAAAAGTTGCCCAGTTGCCTATAGCAACCAATCAGATCACTTCTTTTAGTTTTAACAAGGCCTCTGAAAAATGAAAGACGCAATCTGATTGGTTGCTATGGGCAACTGGGCAAAATTTCGTTTGCACAGGTTTTGATAAATCTCCCCCCATTACGCAGATCGGCAGTAAACCTAAAATTGCACTTTTATGGGCTACATTTGCCTTATTCTGCAGGAGACTTACTTGTTCACCATATACTCCTATATGTTCCCTCTGTATACTCCTATATGTTCCCCCTGTATATTCCTATATGTTCCCCCTTATACTCTCATATCTTCCCCTCTATACTCCCATGTCTTATCCCATATGTTTCCCTGTATACTCCTATTTGTTTGCCAGGGAATGAGGGCTCAGTGATTTCCTATGGATGAAGATAAGGTTTTAAATGTATTTTTTTTTCTGCCTATTCAGCTCTACTGGACCTTGTATTGGGGCCAGTTGGTGGATCCTCTGGTGGGGATGAAGCCTGGGACCTTCTAGGTCTCTTGTAAGATTCTCTGGTAGGAATGGAGCCTGAGTTCAGGGGGGGGGGGGAATACTCTGGGGATAGAGACTGGGTCTGGATGGGCTCCTCTGGTTCTCTGGTGGTGATGGAGCTTGAGTCTGGGAGGAATCCTCTGGTGGGGATTAAGCCTAGGTCTGAGTGGAATCCTCTGGTTCTCTAGTGAGGATAAAGCTTGGGTCCCGTAGGATACTCTGGTGAGGATGGAGCCTGGGTCCAGGTTGAATCCTCTGGTGGGGATAGTGCCTGGGTCCGGAAGGGATCCTATGGTGGGAATTGTCTGGTTCTCTGATGGGGATAGAGCCTGGATCAGAGAGGAATCCTATGGTTCTCTGGTGAGGATGGAGCCTGTGTATGAGTGGAACATGAGGATGAAGCCTAAGTCCAAAGAGATCCTCCGGTTCTCTGGTGGGGATGGAGACGGTTTTGGGGGGGATCTTCTGGTGGGGATGGAGCCTGGGTCTTAGGGGGATTCTCTGGTTCTCTGATGGGGATGGATAAGGAAGGAGCCTGGGTCCGAAGCGGATCCTCTGGTTCTCTGGTGCGGATGGAGCCTGGGATGGGGTGGGATTCTCTGGTGGGGATGGAGCCTGGTCTAGGATGGGGTGAGGTTCTCTGGTGGGAATGGAGCCTGTGTCCGGAGCAGATCCTCTGAGTTCTCTGGTGTGGATTCTCTGGTAGGGTTGTCTATTAGTCGGGCTCAGATGCTGAACTATAAGACCATCCCAAGGTGTTTGCTTTCTGGCTTTCTTGGCTTCTTTAGAAAACAGTTTTTTGGTCTTTGCTTTAGGCTTTATCATTGTCAGGCTGAGATATTTTGATTACACTGTAACTTTTACTAGCACAAGGGAACAAAACCCAAGCTGTGAGGCAGTGGTCATAACCATTATTCCTCACCCAGCAAACTCACATTCAGCTAGAATTCGCCCGCTCTCCACTCACTGTATGTTTATCCCTATCTTATATGAAGGATAGCCTTATGACTATCCCTATCTTATATGCAGGATAGCCTTATGCCTCTCCCTAATGTATATGCAGGATAGCCTTACACCTCTCCCTATCTTACATGAAGGGCGCATCCATATCAGTACAAAAATGGCTTCCTATACAGTTCTTATAGCACTTGCATGTCAACCCCTGAGCTGAGGAGTACACTGACTGTGCTACCACACATGAAACTTAATAGAATGTACTCTGATGGAAGAAGGAGTAGCACTGGCTGTTACACAGCCGCTAAACTGCAGTAGAACAGGTCCGCCAGTCTGTGGTAGAACAGATCTGTGGTGGAGCAGGTCTGTCCGTCTCATCTTACCTTAGGAAATGGCAGTGTCTGCATTTATCTGACGATTAAGCTGAAATGCCTGGAACCTTTTACTCTTCATTGTCTGACTTCAGAGGACATGTTCTGTGATCACCGGGTGTTTACCAGGTATTTTATGGGACGTTCTCCTTTGTTCTTTATAATGAGCTACAAGCATATTGACAGAGCTGTTATAGAGTGACAGAACCAAAGTAAGATACTTTGAAGGTTTCATTCACAAAGGATGGAATTGGTTATATGGGAATGAGAACCCACGCTCGTCCCTTTGGCTCCAGTAAAACGATGGCCCCAGCAGGACAGGACAATGCTGCACGTAACACTGCAGTATGAATAGTACCAGATTTCATGTAATCACTTTGGATCCTATTGTAACATTACTTTTCCTGCAGATTCAACTATCAGGGGCCCCATAGCCCACACATACATTGGGGCAAAAAAGTATTTAGTCACCAACTGTGCAAGTTCTCCCACTTAAAAAGATGAAAGAGGCCTGTAATTATTGGTATATATCATAGGTATACCTCAACTATGAGAGACATACTGAGAAAAAAAAATTCCTAAAATCACATTGTCTGATTTTTAAAGAATTTATTTGCAAATTATGGTGGAAAATAAGTATTTGGTCACCTACAAACAAGCAAGATTTCTGGCTCTCATGCACCTGTAACTTCTTCTTCTTTAAGAGTCTCCTCTTTCCTCCACTCGTTACCTGTATTAATGGCTCCTGTTTGAACTTGTTATCAGTATAAAAGACACCTGACCACAACCTCAAACAGTCACACTCCAAACTCCACTATGGCCAAGACCAAAGAGCGGTCAAAGGACACCAGAAACAAAATTGTAGACCTGCACCAGGCTGGGAAGACTGAATCTACAATAGGCAAGCAGCTTGGTGTGAAGAAATCAAATGTGGGAGCAATTATTAGAAAATGGAAGACATACAAGACCACTGATAATCTCCCTCGATCTGGGGCTCCACACAAGATCTCACGCTGTGGTGTCAAAATGATCACAAGAACAGAGAGCAAAAATCCCAAAACCACACGGGGGGGGGGGGGGGGGGGACCTAGTGAATAACCTGCAGAGAGCTGGGACCAAAGTAACAAAGGCTACCATCAGTAACACACTACGCCACCAGGGACTCAAATCATGCAGTGCCAGACATGTCTCCCTGCTTAAGCCAGTACATGTCTGGGCCCGTCTGAAGTTTGCTAGAGATCATTTGGATGATCCAGAAGATGATTGGGAGAATGTCATATGGTCAGATGAAACCAAAGTAGAACTTTTTGATAAAAACCTCAACTCGTCGTGTTTGAAGGAGAAAGAATGCTGAGTTGAATCTAAAGAACACTATACCTACTGTAAAGCATGGGGGTGGAAACATCATGCTTTAGGGCTGTTTTTCTGCTAAGGGACCAGGACGACTGATGCGTGGAAAGAATGAATGGGGCCATGTATTGTGAGATTTTGAGTGAAAACCTCCTTCCATCAGCAAGGGCATTGAAGATGAAATGTGGCTGGGTCCTTCAGCATGAAAATGATCCCAAACACACCGCCTGCGCAACAAAGGAGTGACTTTGTAAGAAGTATTTCAAGGTCCTGGAGTGGCCTAGCCAGTCTCCAGATCTCAACCCCATAGAAAAGCTTTGGATGGAGTTGAAAGCCCGTGTTGCCCAGCGACAGCCCTAAAACATCACTGTTCTAGAGGAGATAAGCATGGAGGAATGGGCCAAAATACCAGCAACAGTGTGTGAAAACCTTGTGAAGACTTACAGAAAACGTTTGACCTCTGTCATTGCCAACAAAGGGAATATAACAAAGTATTGAGATGAACTTTTCTTGTTGACCAAATACTTATTTTCCACCATAATTTGCAAATATTTTCTTCAAAAATCATACAATGTGATTTTATGGATTTTTTGAGGCAGCGCCGGGGCCTGAGGACACCAGGTGGTCTACCCTCAGCTTTGGTAGAAGCTTCAATGCCAAACACAATAGCCACAGGCAAAGCATACAAATTTGTCAGATGGGATAAAACTAAAGTGTGTTCACGTTAGGTTTCTCCCCTCTCTGTAGTTTGTAATGTCAGGAAAGCTCTTGATGTGTGGTAAGTCATAGGCTCCATAGTTGGGCAGTGCCATCAACAGAACAGTGCCCAGTATAACACCCAAGGGCATAACAGGAATCTGATTAACATATACACCATGGTATCCATCATCCATAGGGTATAATGGTATCCATCCATCATCCATAGGGTGTAATGGTATCCATCATTCATCAATCATCCATGGGGTGTAATAGTAAATAAACTGGGTGTAATGGTGGAGGAGGATAAGGTTAAAAGAAATAAAGAATTCCTTATATATATTTTTTTAATATTTTTATTAATTTTTTCCAATTCGACAAAACAACAATCAAGGGAACAGCTGCATAAAATTAAAATGAATATGAATATTCAGGGAAGGGGTAGGTCCACCCACAACAACACAAAAAAAAAAACACACTACAGACAAGTCCATTCACACACACACACAGCCAGACACACCCTAGGAGCTCCTATTCCCATCCAGCCATCCTATTTCTAGGAGGCTCCCCGAACTGGGGGATCAGTAGAGACGTCCAACAACAACCATGGTACCCAGACTTTGTCAATTTTTTTTACATTTCCTACTGACATAAAGTGCATGGTACAAGGGGACATACTTGTTGACTAGGGCTATCCACTGGGCCAGAGGGGGCGATGATACATCCTTCCATGCCATCACTACAACTTTGCGCGCTCAAAACAAGAGGAAACTGATCAAAATGCGTCTATAGGAGCCAGTCACCATTCCATTAATAACCCCCAGCAAACATACCTCTGGCGTTAAAACAAAGGGAAATTCCAAGTGATCCGACAACGTCACTACCTTCCTCCAAAAGGGCATTACGCAGGAGCAAGTCCAAACCGCATGGAAAAAGGTGCCCCTCTCACTTCCACACCTAAAACAGACTTCTGATCCCGAGACTCCCATCCGATACAGTCTCACTGGAGTATAGTACAAACGGAGGACAAACCTGGACTGAACAAGCATATCCTGAGCACTAACTACTGTGGAATAATACGTCTTAACAACCTCCTTCCACATATCCTGGGAACATCCTCCACCCACTTCAACTGGACCACTGCAAATGGGTCCGGACCCACTGACTGCACTAAAGCATAACTCTGGGTGAGAGGCTTGGCCAGGGAACCAAACTGCGCAGAGACCACATGCCGCAACTGAAGATACCGGAAGTGGGCATCCCGAGGGACATTAAAACGTTCTCTAACCTCTGCAAATGAAGGAAAGACACAGTCATCTCCAAACAGGTGCATGGCAAATCTGATTCCCTGGGAGCTCCAAAATCCGGCTGCCTCCAACTCCCGTAGGTGTTCCAAATGTGGATTACCCCACAGATGTGCTCTCGGAGAAACAACCGGCTGAGGGAAGCGTCCGGTAACCACCAACCACACCGCAGCCACCGTCTTGATAGGGAACGGGAGGGATAGAGAAGGAACATACCTGTATAAAGTATTAGTCAGCGTCTCATAAGAACCCAGGAGAGCTGCCGGCAAAGACGTGAAGGCATTGGAGAGGTCCAGGTCGATCCACCAGGCCGCGTACACCAGTTGTGAGGCTAGAGAGTAATTATGCATATTAGGGGCCGCTAGTCCCCCCCCCCCCCCCCCCCCCCGCTGCTTAGGCGCCTGGAGCATAGCCTGTCCCAACCTCAGAGTTTTATTTTGCCAGTAGAAGGATCTCAGAGTCCGCTTAAGTTTAACAAAAAACCCTTGGGAGGAATAACGGGATAAGTGAAAGAGGTAGAGGAACTTGGGGAGGAAGATCATTTTAAAAATGTTAACCCTACTTGACAAGGGCAAAGAGTCCCACGCCTGCAAACGAGTAAATGTATTATTAAGTAGGGCATCCAAATTAAGGGCCATAAACTCAGAGTTGTTAGGGGACACCTCCACACCCAGATACTTAAAGCGTGACACTGCCTGCAACCCATTAGGAAGTATAGAGGGCAAAACCCCTGCACGGGACAGGGATATTATGGATGATTTAGCCCAGTTAACCCGCCAACCCAAGACTTCCCCAAACCTCTCCAGCAGACAAAATAAAGCGTCCAGGGAGTGCCCAACGTCAGCCAAGTACACTAAGGTATTTTCTGCATACAGGGATATCTTCTCAGTCAGGGAACCCCTAGTGATCCCCTTAATCGAGGTAGAGGAGCGAACTGCCATCGCCAGGGGCCCTACAGCCAAGGCAAACAGAATGGGTGATAGAAGGCACCCTTGCCTAGTGCCTAGTTCCAGCCTAACTGGAACGACTCAGAGATCTCCAAATACAGCAACCAAACCCATTTCCAAAAAACAGGTCCGAAGCGGAGGATACGCAACAGTCACCAAATATAATGCCACTCAACTGAATCAAAGGCCTTATAAACATCAAGGCTAACCACATAGCCAGGGGACATACTCTCCTCCGCTGCAGAAATGTTAAGCTGGAGTCTTTTAACATTTATATCAGTCGCCCTCTCGGGCATGAACCCAGTCTGGTCAGGGTGAACTACAGAGGAAATGACTCCCGGAGCCTGTTTGCCAGGATCTTTGCTAAAATTTTGATATCTACATTGAGGAGAGAAATGGGGCGATAAGAGTCTGGCAAGGTCGGATCTTTACCAGGCTTAGGCAGTACTACAGTCAGAGCCTCTCTCATAGAGTTAGGCAGGGCCCCAGACTCGAAAACCGTTGTATACAGATTAAGTAAGATGGGGATCAATTTCTCCTCATTCAGCATGTACCAGTCCCCCACCAATCAATCAAGTCCCGGAGTCTTCCCAGAGGGTAAGTCTTTAATAACCCTGGACACTTCTTCAGCCGTCAGCGGGTGATCCAGACCAGAGGACTGGAGCAAGGTCAGCGGGACAAGGGGAAGTTCTCTCAGGAAGGCTAGTATAGTCTCAGAGGCCCCCCCAGAAGAGGAGGAATACAAGGAGCTATAGAAGGAGTGGAAGATCTTATTAATGACTGACGGGTCAGAGCTAAGGGACCCATCCCCAGCGCGTACACAGGGTATAGAAGCCACAGGGTGACTTTCCCTAGACAGGTAGGCCAAAAGTTTACCGTTCTTATCCCCAAACTCAAATATGGCTGCCTCCCTCGCAGCTAGTTTCAAATGAACTCGATCTTTCTGGACAATCAAAAGAGCCCTCTGAGCCCTGGCCCACTGCCTTTCGGCCTCCGGAGTAGGGTCCCTTACCACCGCTTCTTCAAGAACCCCTATTTCCGAATGCAGCGCCCTCTCCTGGGCTCCCAATAGCACCCTCCTGCCCGCTACCCCCACCATAAATGTCCCCCTAACCGTGGCTTTATAAGCATCCCATTGTATGAGGACATCCGGATGAGAGGCATTATGGGTGCAGTAGTCATAATGAGCAGTCTCCAAGGTAGAATACATTTCTACTGTCTGAAGCCACCCAGGATGCATTCTCCACAAACATGAGGAGGGCCTAGGGACAAGGTAACTATTAAGACAGAATGATCTGAGATCCCTCTACTAGTATAGCTCAACTCACTGCTGTCAGCCGAAGCAAAAGCGAGGTCGATTTCTGGAGAAGGTCCTATGCACCGAGGAGTAGTAAGAGAAGGCTGAGCCATCCGGGTATTTCCACCTCCAAAGATCAGTAAGGCCCAACCCCAGACACCAAGAAGCGAATGCAGAGGATCCGGGGTCCACAGCACTGGTGCGATTGAGCCGGGGATCAGGAACCATATTGAAGTCTCCTATAAAAAGAGCAGTAAAATATGTGGAGAGAAAAAACACAGAAGTGGCGCCTTGATGGTGCCTTTACCTTTCTAGTTATAGGAGGTAAGGGGGGGGGGGGGATTTAGCGGGGAAGGATAGGGAGATTTTCTGCTCACCTTTCAGAGTTGTGCTGCATAACAGGCACAACTCTGCGATGCGTATAGGCTGGTATGCGGCAAGGTTCAGGGGCCGCTGACTGCTGGATCTGCTAGCTGATGTTCTTGCTTGTCAGTCTCTAGTCTCCAGACACTCCCCCAGAAGCCTGGAGGGACGGACGTCACAGCCCAGCCCCCTGTGACCAAAAGAACCACCCAAATTTGAAACTGTAACACCCCTCACACTGTGTATATAAGCACACTTGTTACATTAAGCCAGCAGACCTGAAGAAGAAAGGGATACCCTTTTGAAACGCGTTGTCCAATCCTGTTTGCATTATGCTTTATATATTTTTTTCTATTTTTTACTTTTTGTGTTCTTTATTTCTGTAAACCCAACCGTCAATAAATCCCCCCTTCTTATCCAAGAAGTTTCCAGCAACCTTATTTTTTGCAACGGAGAAGCGCTTTCACACGCCGAGGTTTTTCTGGGATAAATCCCCGTGTGGGATCTCCCGCAACCTGCTCCTGTACTATAAAAAGAAGTGTCGCAGCGGCTCGGGGCTCTGGCAGTCCACTTATTCCTCAGGTGTAAAGGGTAATACGAAAGTTTCCTATTGGCTCTGTCTATGTATAAATAATGCACTGTTCCTAGAGGACGCCACCCCCAGGACGAAGGTTCGCCAAAACGATCGTAGGGGTGGCGTCACTCCTGCTCTGCTGCTGGTATTATTAATCACATCTTACGAGTGGTATGCATGTTTGTATTTTTCAATTTTATTTGAAGGTTTTTTTATTTTCAAACAATAAAACAGAATACAATAGAAAGATTATGGCATAGGAAAAAGCATACAAATAGGCATATCCGTCGATAGAATGGTAGTGGCTACCTCTAAGGTTTGTTTAGGACTGCAAGGTCCATACTGAACTCAAAACAATGCTAAGGCAATTATGGAAACAATTTAGCAAATAACAGGCATTGCAAGAACCACCCAACAAGGAGGGTGGGGTAGGCTGTGTTCCACATAGGGGAAAACCATAACAATATTCGAGAATGACTCTTGTTTAGAAAAATAGGTGAGTCCAACAATGAGGAAGAAGAAGAAAAGACAGACAAGAAATCAGGATAGACGAGGCAGCGAAATAGACCCAAAATAAGAAAAGAAAAGGGGGGGGGGGAAGGAATGGGGAGAAGAAAAACAGAAGAGCATAAGAGCAATAAAGACTACAAACGGATATAGGGAGACAACCAGAAACAATAGGAATAGGGGACACAAAAGACAGTCGAATGGAGGAAGGGCAGAGGTAGGGAACATGAGAGGGACCAGGAGAGGAGGTGCAAACTCTAGTAGGCTGCTAAGGGGCGGGGGGAGGGCCAAACAGATCCCTATACCCAGGGGAGGATTGAAATGTCAGCCAATCAAACCAAGTTTTCATGTAACGGTCATTCTCCGCGGGAGAAAGGGCCACTAGCTCCTCCATACTCTGGGTAAGCATAATTTCAGTTAACCACTCCCCAACAGTGGGGGGATCAGGGGACTTCCACCTACGTGGAATGACCGTTCGCGCCGCCTGGAGCATATGACTAAGGAAGGACTTCTGGACCGAGTTGGCCGACATAGGTAGATGAGAAAGAAGAACAGCGTCCGGTGAATGAGGAATGTCCACCTTCGTCACCTCCCGTGTCACTTTGAGTACCGTAGACCAGAAAGATGTGAGACTAGGGCAAGACCACTATATGTGGGTCATAGTGCCTACTGACTGCCCACATCGCCAACAAGCGTCAGGAACCATTGGAAACCAATGCCAAAGTTGAGCAGGTGTACGGTACCAACGAGTGAGCACCTTATAATTCGTCTCTTGGGCCTTACAGGCCATCGCTGATTTATGACGGAGCCTAAAGCACTTAGCCCACTGGGCTGGAGATAATGATATACCCAGCTCTTGTTCCCATGCTGCACAGTAAGACGGGAGAGCCGTATTGTAACGGGAAAGCAACAAGCGGTACAGAAAGCTTATCGTGTGTGAGGGCACTGGGGGCAGAAGACACAGTTTCTCAAATGCGGTCAGCTCCCATATGCAGTTTCGATCGTCGTTTGGTAGCTGCATAAAAATGGTGAAGTTGCGCATAGGTATAGAGACAACTTCCCGCATAAGAGAAGCCATGGGCAACAGGTCAGTAGCGTAAAGCATATGGCAGAGACGAGCAGGGGGTAATGTCGGAATCTGCAATAGGCACCCAGGGGTTAGCCCAGGAGGAAAAGCAGGATTGCCAGTGACAGGGAGCATGGGACCGGTAGGGTCTATTAAGGAATCAATTAACTTCTGGCCACATAAAATGGACAATGTCCGTTGGGAAGTGAAGGTCAGCAAGGACAGGGGGGAGGGGGCCATGTCCAGGGCAGTCCAGCCAACACACCAGGGTATAAGACATGGGACATCCGTACCCAGAGTTTCGATTCAGCGTTATGCAACAAATCCAACAGTCTAGCATGCATAGCTGCCAGATAGTATGAACGACAGTCCGGAAGGCCCAAGCCCCCCTCCTGCTTTGGACGGAATAAGACCCTACGGCTAATCCGCGGTCTTCCACCCTTCCACACAAATAACCCAAACCTCCCGTGCATAGTACGCCAATAAGAGGCTGGCAAGGGTATGGGGATTGTTTGTAAAAGGTACAACAGCTTGGGTAGAAGAGTCATTTTCAGGGCATGGACCCTCCCAAACCAAGAAAGAGTCTTGGTCTGCCAGTTCTCTAGGTAGGACGTGAAGTGTGAAAGGAGAGGGGCAAAATTACGCTGGTATAAGAGGGATAAGTCTGAGGGGACCACAATACCTAGATACTTAATTCCCTGATTGGGCCAGGAGAAGGGAAAATTGGATTTAAGCACGTCAACCATTGGGAGGGGGAGTGAAACATTTAGAGCCTCGGATTTGGATACATTAATTTTAAAATTGGACCAAGTCCCAAATCCGGACACCACAGACATCAAGGTGGGGAGTGACACAAGGGGGTTAGTGATATAAACCAAAAGGTCATCCGCAAATGCAGAGCATTTATAGTCTACTTCACCAATCCTAATCCCCGTAATGTCCGGATTCTCACGGATTGCTGCCAGAAGGTGTTCCATAACAAGCACATAAAGCAGGGGGGATAAGGGGCAACCCTGGCGAGTGCCGTTATGAACAGAAAAGGGGGGGATAGGGAACCATTAATCCTTAACCTAGCGGAGGGGTTATGGTATAAGGACATAATTTTAGCCGTAAGAACCGGACCCAACCCTATAACTCCCAGCACCTCCCTCAAGGACGACCACGAAATGCGATCAAACGCTTTTTCGGCATCTAGGGATAGAATCATGAGGGGGATTTGTCTCGATTGGGCATGATGAACAATATCCAGGGTTTTTATCACGTGCTTCCCTTCCCGGTACAAAGCCCACCTGATCAGGATGAACAAGCTTAGGCAAATGGGCTCCCAGCCGAATTGCGATCAATTTAGAAAACAGCTTAGTGTCCACATTTAGCAGCGAAATGGGCCTATAGCTGGCACATATTTGTGGGTCTTTGCCCGGTTTGGGAAGCACAGCAACGTGAGCCATAGTAGATTGAGGAGGAAATGGGCACTCCGGACCCACTGCATTAAAGGAAGCTATCATCAAGGGAGCTAGTTGTTCCCCAAATTTCTTATAGAAAGCCGCGGTGTAGCCATCCGGGCCTGGACTCTTCCCCCCCGGCAGCGAGGAAATAACTCCAAGAAGCTGTTCCGCTGTAAACGGGGTATCCAGCTCCCCAGACACTGTAGCAGAAAGCCTGGGGAGGTCAGGTATGGGGAAAGAAGCAGGGCCAGGACGAGTAACGGCAGGAAGGTTATAAAGGTCACTGTAATATTGACAAAATTCCGTGGCTATTTCAGAGGTTGTATGGACCCGTGTACCTGAACTCTGTTTAATACAAGGAATATGGGAAGACACCCTGCGTTCTCTTAGTGCTCTAGCAAGCATCCGGCCACTTTTATTGCCAAATTCATAGAATTTACTGCGGCATAAGTGTAAGGCCCGTTTGGAAGAGGCATCCAAAAGACGTCTAGCTTCCTGGCGCGCCAACATCAAGTCACCTAAGACAGAGGATGAGAGAGCCCGTTTGTTAGCCAGTTCAAGGTCTGCCACCTTCCTAAGAGCACGCTGCAGAGCATGGGCTTTTTCCCTTTTTAACCTGGTGCCATGCTTAATAAATACCCCATGGATCACGCATTTAACAGCTTCCCATTTCATCAAGGGGGATGTGGAGTCCCGAGCATGATCCAGGAGGAAATTAGCAATCGACCTTTCCACATCGGTCGCACAGACAGGGTCTAGCAGGAGCGAATCGTTCAACCGCCAGGTCCACTCCCCCCTGATCAATGAAGGCAAGCGCAGCGTGCATAGGACGGGTGCATGATCGGACCATAGGATATTCCCCATACTAGAGGAGGTAACCCAGGGGAGGGCACTATGTTGCAATAAGATATAGTCTATCCTGCTATAGGAGTTATGAGAGGGTGAGTAAAAACTAAAATCCCTATCCGAAGGGTGAAGCAAGCGCCAGACATCGCATAGTTGCAGGAGGCTCAGTGTACGCTTAAGGCGTTTAATGGCAGTGTACGAAATGGATGAGCGCCCTGACGAGTTATCCAAGACCGGGTCGAGGGTCAGATTAAGGTCCCCACACAGGATGAGGGTACCCCGCAGAAGCGGCATAACCTCTTCCACCAGGCTCCCCAAAAACGCTATTTGATTCACATTAGGGGCATAAACATTAAGTAATGTAAGTTCCTGACCCCCCACCATAAGAGAAAGGAGGACGTATCTAGACTCCGGATCAAACCTGCAGTTCAGGACCTGATGAGGGAGGGATTTGTGGACTGCAATCGCCGTCCCACAGGACCTGGAGTGAGGGTTGTCTGCGCAGTACCAGGATGTATAGTGTGGATGTTGAAGGGAAGGAGCATGGCCTACCTTAAAATGAGTTTCTTGCAGACATACCAACTGTACCTTTTGCTTATGGAAATGGTGAAGTACCTGTGAGCGTTTTTCAGGCTTATTCAGTCCCTTTGCATTGTACGTAGCAATCTTAAGATCCGCCCCAGCCATATTGGAAGAGATGAACAACAATTAGTCAAGGACCACACCAGTTATGAGGCACTATTAAGTGAGAGAGGGAGACTTCCCTGAGGATAGGGGGGTGTGGAAGGGGGGACACAAACGAGGATTGGGGAGGACACAGGAGGAATGGAGACACACGGAAAGAGGACGTCAGATAGGTGAGGGTGGGGAGAAAACCAAACAAAACCAAAAAAAGGAGACTGTTAGAAAATACCAAGGAGGCCAAGAGAAAGCAGAGGAAAACTAGACAAGAAAGCGGAAAAAGAAATTAGACTAAAATACATAATGTAGAAAAAAGAGGAAACCCAAAAGGCAGTAGAGGACAGGGAAGATTCTACTGCTGCTGTATCTAAGAGGAAGAAAACAACAAGGACCTAAGGGTGTCAAACCCCGGTACTCGCTACCTACGAGGGGGTGAAGAATGTCAGGCCACAGAAACATGGAGAGGGAGACTCCTGCCACCGCTAACTTAGGACAGTAACATTAAGGAACAACTCCCGCCACCGGGAAGGACCGGAGCAGAGGCAGGAAACAGGGTAGGGAGCAGAGGCAGGAAACAGGGTAGGGAGAAGAGCAAATGACACAATATGACCATGCAAGAACACACACCAATGATCCAGGGCACCTTCGGTATGAAAAAAGAAAAACAGAAATAACATAGGCACATTGCATCAAGTACACTAATATCTCCATCACATATCTTCATCGCAGTAGCTACACCCGCTGCGTCGTCACAAAGCAATCACCACAATAGCAACCACCGAGACTAGGTAGGCTACTGAGAGGAGCCAGCAGGAGGCATTTGCAGAGCTGTACGTGGACCTTTGCGGGAGGGGTCCCTTGGTGGGAGACCCGCTCTAGGAGTCTTTGCAGGGGGGGAGACCAACCCCTGAGAAGTACGTTGCAAGGGACGTTTGGTAGAGAAAGTCTGTGGCAGAGGCCAGTCCGGCAGGGACAGATCAGGGAGGTCAAGTTCCTGAAGAAAGCTGGGTAGGTCATCCGGTGACCTCAGGGTAATAAAGCGACCTTTGTGTTTCACGTTAAGAGAGAAGGGGAAGCCCCAGCGATATTGAGTCCCCCTCTCACGTAAGGCAGACAGCAGAGGCTTAAGAGCAGCTCGTTGCGCCAGTGTATGGCGAGAAAGATCCTGGTATAGCTGTATGGGCGCTTCCTTATAGAAGAGCCTTTGGCGCCGTCTGGCGCTATGCAGAATATCCTCCTTTAGTCCATAGAAATGAACACGGCAGATTACATCTCGAGGGTTATTATCATCAGTGCTCGGGGTCTCAAGGCTCTGTTAGCTCTGTCCATCTCAATGTATGTATCCAGTGGACGACCTAGTAGGTCGTTGAATATAGATGTAAGGGCATCCCAAAGTTCACCAGATGAGACTGCTTCCGGAAGACCCCGGACTCGGATATTATTCCTGCGGCTACGGTTTTCAAGGTCGTCCAGGTGTTGATGTATGGAGAACAGTTGTTCTTTCTGACTATTCAACACCGATTGCAGAGCTTGAACAGAACTGGAGGTAGACTCATGGGAGGTTTCCACCACCGAGAACCTATTTTCAAGAGTAGATAGTTCTGAGCGTAATTGCGCAAATTCTTGTTTGCATTCATTGAAAATTTGTTGAGCAAGATTGGAAATGTCCACCTTGGTAGGAAGGGCATGTACCAAGGATTGTAAATCCGCCAGTGTGATGGGTGTGGAGGGAGGTTGAGTGCCATAGACACCAGGCAAGTGGCATTGCGGGACCCCAGGAGGAGGACCAGGTATAGGAGATGGAGCATAACTGAGGTGAAACATTGGGGGGGTTGAATCCAAGCTGCCAGCAGGTGGGAGAGAAGACGGAGCCGTCAGGTGCACTAAACCCCCAGGGAGGAGACTCTCAGTTGCCCTAGGAGGGGACCCAGGGTCCATTAGGGAGAGGTGGCAGGCCTCCCCTTCAGGAGATGATGCTGGGGCTTCAAACCAAGGTGACCCCGAGGCCCAGTTTGGGGATGGGACTGGGGCCCGGACCGAGGCCGGTGAGGGTGGCCTCAGGGCTCTATGCACGTCAGGTGAGCCCATCTGTGTCTCAGCAGCCGGGGAGGGATGGTGGCCAGAGCGCTGCTGAGGGGGAGGGGAAGGCCCCATAGGAGACTGCAGACGCGGCTCAGAAGGGGTTAACGCACAGTCCCCCGTTAGCAGGTCCAGAAGAGGGGGTCTCACTGGGGTGGATTCCTGCGGTACCAGCCCGGGAGAGAGCCGTGGGGAGTCTGAGAGCAAACAGAGGGGCTGCGGGCTCCTTCCCTGCTGACTCACCCCTCCGGTCGCGGTGCGCTCCGACTGCGGTGCTGTAGGAGCTGGCTGGCGGGAGTGCTGCGCAGTCGGTCGTGTCTCCTCTATCCCGGCCCGGACCTCCGTCGGCGATGACAGTGCCGATCCCTCCGGGACTCCAGGAGCAGCAGCTTTCGGCAGGGGAGCGGAGGCCAGGGTCTGGCGAGCAGGCTGGCGGTTCTCCTGTGCAGGCCCCTCCAAGATGGCGCCCGGCAAGGCCGTCCGGAGCGAGGGCCCTGAGCGGAGGGTCTGGGAGCGAGTGAAGTAACTTTCCAGATCCATCTGGGGGGTCAGTGATGTCGAGGCAGATTTCTTCCCCCGGCGGTGAGTTTTCCCCATGAATGCCAGCAGGGCAGGTGCAAATATAACAGCGGCAGGCAGGAGCTCCGAAAAGTGCGACTTCACGCGGCCATGACCAGACACGCCCCCTCTGCATGTTTGTATTTTTAACTATGTGCACTTTATAGAGGTCTTTTCCTGACCCTTTGATGTATGCACTTCATCCAATGCACCATGCACCTTTATTGTATTATAGTATTATGCACATGAGCAGGTAGTGTCGCCCCTTTTTGTCTAACCTCCCACAGTTAGTTTGTTCTTTCCCCTTTTCTATGTTTTTATGGAACTAATAAAAGCAATCATGTTTTAACTCTATTTAAATGACTCCGTTCTCTTGGTGTTTTGTCTTTTTTTTATAAAAAGAACAGGGTCAGTAGGGAAGGAAGTCAACTTATCCACTATCGAGTCCAAGAGGGTCACATGAAAGGGAGGAGGCACGTACAAAGAAACTAGAGTAAAGCAAAGAGAGGACAACGCACAATGCAAAATCACATACCTACCAAAGTGGTCACAGGAAACCTGGGAGATTATCAACGGGAGGGACTTATAGACAAGGACTGGGACCCCCCCCTAGCCAAAGATGAGTAGGAAGAGTGGTAACCCTTTGCAACCCACGCCCTCTTTAGGGCCAGGACCTTTTGACCTGTGAGGTGGGTTTCCTGCAGACAAATAATATGCGGGGAATGTCTCTTAACAAAATCTAGGCACAGCGCCCTCTTAAACTTGGAATTCAGGCCACAGACATTCCAACTCAGTATCCTAAGGGACCCCATCATGAAACCAAGGCATAATGCTAATCGGGCCTACCCCATTGGACAAGTACCTAGCAACGATAGGAGCTCCCATGCACGCCACAGACAAACAGATAACACGGACAGACGACAAAGACAGAACACCACCAAACAATAAGAACAGTAAAACATCCCCAAAACAACTCCCTGTCTCACACTAACTAAACCAGTGCAGACCTGTACCCCAAACGAGAAAATCTTAACAGGCGAGTGCAGGGGCTACGTATAATCCACCACCTCCCGCCCCCCCCCCCCCCCCCCCAAGTAAACTAAGGGCAATATCCCATGACCCACTAAGGGTGCGTTCGCACGGAGTGATTCAAGAGGAATTTACTCGAGTAATTCTTCTTGAATTCTCCGCTTCAAATTAATGCTCATCTCCTGTGCCCATTGACTTTAATGTTATTTCTGCTGTCCTGTTCACACTGCGGAAATTCTGCTAGCAGAATTCCGACGCTGAATTCCGTTCCGCTTGAAGAAAGAACATGTTCATTCTTCAAGCGGAATCCGCTAGCAGAAATCAATCGAAGTCAATGGTAAAAAAAAAATTCCGTCCGACATCGTTTTCGCGAGGAATTCGCGGGCAATTAGTGCAGAATTCGCTCGCAATTTGCGCGGAAATGACTGAAAAACCCTTCACTTCTTTCTCCACCATGTCCGCGCTTAATTCCGCGCAAATTGCATGCGAATTTCCTGCGAAAATAATATTTTTTTTCCATCCGTAAATTTACTCCGTGTGAACTCTCCATAAGAAAGCAGGCAGTCCATCAGGAGCATCAGTCCGGCGGCCTCCACCCACTGCATCGCCTCCGCAGGTGAGTTGAAGAATTTAGTAGTGCAGCCATCCACCACCCTCAGCCGAGCTGGGTACAACATGGCATAGCGATACCCCTTGGAGCGGAGTTTGGCTCTGACTTCTGTAAACTGGGTTCGCTGTTTCCTCAATTCCACGGAGAAGTCCGGATAGAAGGAGACCCTGTTGTTGCCAAAGAGCACCTCTCCCTTAATTCTCACCGCTCTCAGGATAGCTTCTCTGTCCTTAAAGTGAAGCATCCTTGCTAGAAACGGCTGAGGAGGCCCCCCGGACACAGGAGGTCTGGCAGGGACCCTACGGGCCCGCTCCCTAGAGAAGAAGGGAGAGAAGGTATCAGCAGGCAGCAGCTCCCTCAGCCAGGATACTAAGGATGCCACCGGGTTAGTGCCCTCCGCTTTTTCAGGAAGGCCAACAGGCCGAACGTTGTTGCGCCTCAGGCGGTTTTCAAAGTCGGCAGCTCTATCCACCATGCCCCGAAACTGCCGCTGCAACTCAGAAATCTGCTGAGGGATAGGGCGTAGTGTATCCTCAACCATGGAGACTCTGTTCTCCACCTCCGTGGTGCGTTCTCTTAGCTTTTGAGTCTCATGGCGGAGAATAACGAATTCCTATTGCAGCTCATCCACTTTAGTGACCATGGAAGTATGACAGGAGGTGATAGTGGACAGAATTTCAGGAAAGCGAAGGTCCATGAGAGACCCATCATACTGTAGCAGATCAAGAGAAGGACGGAGTGGCAGATCCGAGGGCCCATCAGCCCCCAACCCAGTGTGGTGAGGCAAGGCGCTGCCCGATGGCTCCACAGATCTGGAAAACTGACTCAATGACTTAGCTGCATTAGTCGCCACTTTAGTGGATAGCGGAGTCTGCGCCCCAGAGTCCCGCAGGGAGTAGCCACTAGCCTCAGAGTGGCCTCCATGTGAAGAAGCATCATCATCCATAGCAGGAAGAAACACTCCAACTCCCGACTTGTTGCGCTTGGATTTGCCCCTGGAGCCTCCCATGTTTGGACACAGACACCCACCGGATGAGTATGAGCAAAGCAAGGCACCAGAGGGGATAAGCAAAGCCATAGCCCTGAGAGCACACCGCTCCCCGTAAGATAGCAGAAAGTCCCACCACAAGGAAGGTAGCAACAGTATTGAAACCTCCAGGGGCAGCACCACCTTCAGATCAGGAATACAGTCCAGCACAGAAGGAGTTAAAAGAGCAGCAGCAACGCTAATGTGCCAACCTGCAGCCCACTACAAGTCCTATCCAGCCTGAAGAGATATATAGATGCTCAGTCCCAGGGTCAGAGGTAGGTACTCACAGACCCAGTTGCATAATGTGCCAGTGTTCAGCTACCCTGTGGAATAGGCAGCCCAGAGAAGGTCAGGGTGCAGAGGTCTCACTCCAGCAGCACAGAGAGCGGGGTTGCCCAGGCCCCGCCCACAAAGGCCTGTAATGGTGGGCCTTGAGTCCGTAAACACTGAGGGAGCCCCTGGGACCAGCAGGATACCCCAGGGCAACACAGCGTCACCTCCAAGCCTCCCCGCTCCGCTGCAGAGGTCGCCTACGTCCCGGAACTACCACCGCTCACTCTCCACAGCAGCCCGTTCCTCTCGCGCAGCAAACCCCACCACCGGCACCAGAGCAGGGTCACAAGCCACACCGCCGGAGTCACCAGGATCCCCCGAATCTGGAGGCACCCTCCGGTAAGCAAAACTGAGGGTCAGGGGGAAAATATTACAGCATAAGTCCCAGGGTAAGCGGGAGCTCGGCAGCAGCACGTTTGCTCAAATCCCATTGCAGGCCACGCCCCATTAAGAATTCCTTATATTTAAAGATAACAGGGATTGTTACACAGGACTGGTGCTTAGCAAATGTGGTACCAATATTCAAAAAGGGATCCTGGGAACTACAGGCCTGTAAGTGTAACATCTGTTGTGGGAAATATTTACAAGGGTTTTCTGAGAGATGCTATTCTGGAGCATATTAATGAAAATAACCTAATAACACAGCACCAACATGGGTTTATGGGGGGCTCGGTCCTGTCAGACTAATCTGATCATCTATGAAGAGGTCAGGTATAGATTGGACCGGGGTGAGGTGTATGAGGGATCAGTCAGACTAATTTGATCATCTATGAGGAGGTCAGGTATAGATTGGACCGGGGTGAGATGTGTATGAGGGATCGGTCAGACTAATCTGATCATCTATGAGAAGGTTCAGTATAGACTGGATTGGGGTGAGTCTGTGTATGTGAGATCAGTCAGACTAATCTGATCATCTATGAGGAGGTCAGGTATAGATTGGACCGGAGTGAGGTGTGTATGGAGGGATCGGTCAGACTAATCTGATCATCTATGAGGAGGTCCAGTATAGATTGTACCAGGGTGAAGCTGTGGATGTTGTATACCTGGACTTTTCTAAGGCGGTTGATCTTGAGCTGCACAGAAGGTTAGTACATAAAATGAGAAGCTGGGACTGGAGGAGGATATATGTAAATGGAATATAACTGATCAGTGACAGGAAACAGAGGGTTGGGGATCCATGGAACTTACTCTGGTTGGGTGACTAGTTACTAGTGGGGACCACAGGGGGCAGTATTGGGGCCACTCATTTTCAATATCTTTATAAATGACCTTTTAGAGGGATTAAAGAGTAGAATCTCTATATTAAGAGGAAAAATATGAATTGGGTGGCTGCACACTAATATAAATATGTTGAGTCTTCACCGAGGTACTGAGTTGCACTATACCCAAAAGTGCCAAAAAATAAATAATAACCAAAACAGAGGGAATTCAGACCTCAAGGTGTAAACTTATTACTTATTAAAATGTAACCTTCCAATTATGGAAATGCAGAGAAATAAGATGTAGGTGGTTTAAATAAAATATGTGATTTATTAAATAAATATCCATAATATACACTTAGTCTGGTATCTGTGCACGGCCCTTGCTAATGTTAAAATAACATTAAAACATATTATCAATGCCAGTATTTGTAAAAATCATTACAGCAATTAAATTTTCACAGTATGCGCCTTTGTATTGTGTCCGTTATAGATCCTTATAGACACATATGATTAGATCCAATGATGTAGTCTATGCAAAAAATTATCCTGTGGGCCAGTAATTAAACTAAGCAGAGTTGCAATGTGAGCGCTGGATGATGCAAAATTTTTGGGGGTCCCCCTTTCTCAATGGCTCATACTAAGCCATTGAGAAAGGGGGACCCCCAAACGCGTCTGGCCTCCCCATCACAGCACACAGTCCAGTACTGCCACCAATCGCTATTGCATATAGCTATTGCACATTTGTACTCTAATCCCTTGCAAGCTCTGGTGTCCCCAAATCTGGAGACCACTGCAAAGTTTACTACACGCTTGAAAGCCTCTGACTGCCACACGAGGATGCCGCTGACAAGGCCTGCACTCATCGTTCCTGCCTGCCCATATTCTGATACAGCAAGCCGGATGCAGTGCCGTGGAATTAAGTGAGCCTTAATACCCCAGAGGTGTTTCACAACTTTTGCATATGTAAAAAAAATATTTTTTTTTCACTAAAATGTGTGTTTCCCCCAAAATTTCACGTTTTTGCAAGGGTTAATAGCAGAAAATACACCCCAAAATGTGTAACCCCATCTCTTCTGAGTATGGAGGTACACCATAAGTTGACCTGAAGTGCACTACGGGTGAACTACAATGCTCAGAAGAGAAGGAGTCATATTTGGCTTCTTGAGAGCAAATTTTGCTCGGGGGGCATGTCGCATTTAGGAAGCCCCTATGGTGCCAGGACAGCAAAAAAAAAACATATGGCATACCATTTTGGAAACTAGACCCCTTGAGGAACGTAACAAGGAATTAAGTAAGCCTTAATACCCCTCAGGTGTTTCACGACTTTTGCATATGTAAAAAAAAAAAAAAAAATCACAAAAATGTGTGTTTCCCCCCCAAATTTCACATTTTTGCAAGGGTTAATAGCAGAAAATACCCCCCAAAATTTGTAACCCCATCTCTTCTGAGTATGGAGGTACCCCAAAAGTTGACCTGAAGTGCACTGCGGGCGAACTACAATGCTCAGAAGAGAAGGAGTCATATTTGGCTTTTTGAGAGCAAATTTTGCTCGGGGGGCATGTCGCATTTAGGAAGCCCCTATGGTGCCAGGACAGCAACAAAAAAAAACACATGGCATACTATTTTGGAAACTAGACCCCTCTAGGAACGTAACAAGGGGTACAGTGAGCATTTACCCCCACTGGTGTCTGTCAGATCTTTGGAACAGTGGGCTGTACAACATTTTTCATTTTCACGGACCCCTGTTCCAAAGATCTGTCAGACACCAGTGGGGTGTAAATTCTCACTGCACCCCTCATTACATTCCGTGAGGGGTGTAGTTTCCGAAATGGGGTCACATGTCGTTTTTTTTTTTTTTTTGCGTTTGTCAAAACCGCTGTAACAATCAGCCACCCCTGTGCAAATCACCTCAAATGTACATGGTGCACTCTCCCTTCTGGGCCTTGTTGTGCGCCCCCAGAGCACTTTGTGCCCACATATGGGGTATCTCCGTACTCAGGAGAAATTGCGTTACAAATTTTGGGGGGCTTTTTTTCCCTTTTACCTCTTGTGAAAATGTAAAGTATGGGGCAACACCAGCATGTTAGTGTAAAAAATTTAATTTTTTTTACACTAACATTCTGTTGTAGACCCCAACATTTCCTTTTCATGAAGGGTTAAAGGAGAAATAGCCCCCCTAACCTTGTAATGCAATTTCTCCCGAGTACGGCGATACCCCATATGTGGCCCTGAACTGTTGACTTGAAATACGACAGGGCTCCAAAGTAAGAGCGCCATGCGCATTTGAGGCCTAACTTAGGGACTGGCATAGGGGTGGACATAGGGGTATTTTACGCCAGTGATTCCCAAACAGGGTGTCTCCAGCTGTTGCAAAACTCCCAGCATGCTTGGACAGTTAATGGCTGTCCGGCAATACTGGGAGTTGCTGTTTTGCAACAGCTGGAGGCTCCGCTTTGGAAACAGTGGCGTACCGGACGTTCTTATTGGGGGGGGGGGGGGGGGTACTGTGTAGGGGTATGTGTATATGTAGTGTATTTAACATTTTATTTTATTTTGTGATAGTGTAGTGTAGTGTTTTTAGGGTACAGTCACACGGGCGGGGGATTACAGCGAGTTTCCCAGCGCAAAATTTGCTGCATCTCAAACATGGGCTGTAAAATCCTCGCCCATGTGAATGTACCCTGTACATTCACAGGGGGGGGGGGGGGGTGCACCAGCTGTTGCAAAACCACAACTCCCAGCATGCATGGTCTGTTAGTGCATGCTGGGAGTTATAGTTTTGCAACAGCTGGAGGCACACAGGTTAGGAAACACTGAGTTAGAAACAGACAATGTTTCCCAACCTGTGTGTCTCCAGTTGTTGCAAAACTACAACTCCCAGCATGCCCAGACAGCTGAAGGGCATGCTGGGAGTTGTAGTTTTGCAATGGTCTCCAATCTGTTTGTATAATGGTCTCCAATCTGTGCTCTTCCAGCTGTTGCAAAACTAAAACTCTCAACATGCACTGACTGTCCAGGCATGCTGGGAGTTGTAGTTCGGCAACATCTGAAGGGCCAGATGTTGCTGAACTAAAACTCCCAGCATGCCTGGACAGTCAGTGCATGCTGGGAGTTGTAGTTTTGCAACAGCTTGAAGAGCACAGATTGGAGACCATTATACAATGGTCTCCAAACTGGGGCCCTCCAGATGTTGCTAAACTACAACTCCCAGCATGCCCAGACAGCCAAAGGCTGTCTGGGCATGCTGGTAGTTGTAGTTTTCAGACTCCTAGAAGCAGCAGTGAAAATCTTCACTGCTGCCTCTGAGGACCATGTACTTACCTACCGGTCCCGCCGATGCTCCTCCACGTGGCCGGTCCCGCCGCTGCTCCAGGTAAGGCCGCTGGTCCCCGCGTGTTCCCCCCCTATGCCACAGGTCCCTGCCATCTTCCGACGTTCTGCCCGACTTCCAGGGGCGGGCAGTGCGGGGGATCTGAACTTTTACCCCAGGTCACTGTGCTTGGTCCACAGGGACCAATCACAGTGATCGCTGACCAGGACCATCAATGGATGGTCCTGGGGGGTGAAGCAGAAGTTGTCTCCTGCTGGAAACAGCGGGACTTCTGCTGGTTAACTGAATGTCATTTATAAACGTCAGAATGCGCAAACACACTGCACAACCCAGCGTTTATATATGACATTCTGGAAGGGGTTAAACCAGCTACATCTTATTTCTCTGCATTTCCATGATTGTTACTTTAACCCCTTAAGGACCACCGGGTGTTTTTCCGTTTTTGCTCTTTCGTTTTTTTCCTCCTTACCTTTAAAAAATCATAACTCTTTAAATTTTGCACCTAAAAATCTGTATTATGGCTTATTTTTTTGCGCCACCAATTCTACTTTGTAAAGATATCAGTCATTTTACCCAAAAATCTATGGCGAAACAGGAAAAAAAACATGGCGACAAAATTGAAAAAATACAGCCATTTTGTAACATTTGGGGACTTCTGTTTCTACGTAGTACATTTTTTGGTAAAAATGACACCTTATTTTTATTCTCTAGGTCCATACGGTTAAAATGATCCCCTACTTATATAGGTTTGATTTTGTATTACTTCAGAAAAAAATCATAACTACATGCAGGAAAATGTATACGTTTAAAATTGTCATCTTCTGACCCCTATAACTTTTTTATTTTTCCGTGTTCAGGGCGCTATGAGGGTTTATTTTTTGCGCCGTGATCTGAAGTTTTTGTCAGTACCATTATTGCATTGATCTGACTTTTTGATCACTTTTTATTCATCTTTTCATGATATAAAAAGTGACCCAAAATACGCTATTTTGTACTTTGGAATTTTTTGTGCGTACGCCATTGACCGTGCGGTTTAATTAGCGATTTTTTTTTATTTGGACATTTCCGCATGCGGCTATACCACATATGTTTATTTTTGTTTTCATTTACACTGTTTTTTTTTATTATTGGAAATGCCGGGTGATTCAAACTTTTATTAGGGGAAGGGATAATTCAAAGGGTTAATGATTTTTTTACACTTTTTTTTTTTTGCAACATTGCATTTACTGATCTTTAACACTGTTCAATGCATCTCCATAGAGATGCAATGATCAGTGTTTTTGGCGATTGATTGCTCAAGCCTGGATCTCAGGCTTGAAGCATTCAATCAGCGATTGGACTGCAGGAAGGAAGGTAAGAGACCTTCCTCCTGTAGTACAGCTGTTCGGGATGCCACGATTATACCGCGGTGATCCCGAACAGCTCCTTGAGCTAGCCGGGCACTTTTACTTTCACTTTTAGCCGCGTGGCTCAAGGGTTAATAGCGCGCGGCACCGTGATCAGTGCCGCGCGCTATTAGAGGCGGGTCCCGGCTTCACTATGTCACTATGTCACCGTGGGACCCCACGTTACATCACGGGAGAGGAACCAAGGACGTACTCATACGTCCTTGGTCCTTAAGGGGTTAATAATTAATAAGTTTACACCTTGAAGTCTGAATTCCCTCTGTTTTGAATCTCTATTTGCAGATGACACTAAATTGGGTAGGTGATCTCCACAGAGGAGGATAACATAATATTACAGAGGAGGATGATATATTACAGAGGATTATATAATATTACAGAGGAGGATAACATAATATTACAGAGGAGGATAACCCAATATTACAGTGGAGGATAACCCAATATTACAGAGGATTATATAATATTACAGAGGATTATATAATATTACAGAGGAGGATAACATAATGGCCCTCATTTACTATTCTAAACCCGACTTGTTTTGTCAGGTTTTTTTGTCGCATCTTTGTGCACCAGTCTGCGACACGATGCAACATTTTTTCCCGACTGAACCAATGTGGGTTCTCCCAACCCCGAAAAAGGGGCGTAACCCGACATTTCTGTGCTTTCCCACGTATTTATAAAGCTTTCCAACCCAAATTTGTTGAATTGTTGTGGATTTGGAAACCAAGCCAAAAAAGACGAACGTGCGACAAACAGGATGCGACATAATAATAAATACCAGGGGAAAAAAGCAATCGGGTAAGAAAGCAACATAGACTAACAACCCGAAGGTTGAGGAAGGTGACATAATTATTACAGAAGGAGACGATATAATAATAAAGAGGAAGATAACATAATATTACAGAGGAGGATGATATATTACAGAGGATTATATAATATTACAGAGGAATCTGAGGAAGCTGAAGGCGGGGGGCACAGACATGGCAAATAAAATTTTATGTGGATAAATGTGTTTATTTTAATTTTTTTTGTACAGCACTGAGCACCTGTATATAAGAAAGACATAGTTAAAATGGAGAGGGTGCAGAAGAGTTGACAAGGATAATAATGGTATTGGGGGGGGGGATTGCAGGATCAGGATAATAATGGTATGGGGGGGGGATTACAGGATCAGGATAATAATGGTATGGGGGAGGATTACAGGATCAGGATAATAATGGTATGGGGGGGATTACAGGATCAGGATAATAATGGTATGGGGGGGGATTACAGGATCAGGATAATAATGGTATGGGGGGGATTACAGGATCAGGATAATAATGGTATGGGGGGGATTACAGGATCAGGATAATAATGGTATGGGGGGGGGATTACAGGACCAGGATAGTAATGGTAAGGGGGGGGGGGATTACAGGACAAGATAATAATGGTATGGGGGGGGGATCACAGGATCAGGATAATAATGGTATGGGGGGGATTACAGGATCAGGATAATAATGGTATTGGGGGGGATTACAGGATCAGGATAATAATGGTATGGGGGGGGATTACAGGACAGGATAATAATGGTATGGGGGGGATTACAGGATCAGGATAATAATGGTATGGGGGGGATTACAGGATCAGGATAATAATGGTATGGGGGGGGGGGTTACAGGACCAGGATAATAATGGTATGGGGGGGGGATTACAGGATCAGGATAATAATGGTATGGGGGGGGGATTACAGGACCATGATAATAATGGTATGGGGGGGGGGGAATTACATGATCAGGATAATAATGGTATGGGGGGGGGGGGATTACAGGACCAGGATAATAATGGTACGGGGGGGGGGGATTACAGGATCAGGATAATAATGGTATGGGGGGGGGGGATTACAGGACCAGGATAATAATTGTATGGAGGGGATTACAGGATCAGGATAATAATGGTATGGGGGGGATTACGGGACCAGGATAATAATGGTATGGGGGGGGGGGTTACAGGACCAGGATAATAATGGTATGGGGGGGGGGGGATTACAGGATCAGGATAATAATGGTATGGGGGGGGGGATTACAGGACCATGATAATAATGGTATGGGGGGGGGGGGGAATTACATGATCAGGATAATAATGGTATGGGGGGGGGGATTACAGGACCAGGATAATAATGGTACGGGGGGGGGATTACAGGATCAGGATAATAATGGTATGGGGGGGGGGATTACAGGACCAGGATAATAATTGTATGGAGGGGATTACAGGATCAGGATAATAATGGTATGGGGGGGATTACGGGACCAGGATAATAATGGTATGGGGGGGGGATTACAGGATCAGGATAATAATGGTATGGGGGGGATTACAGGATCAGGATAATGGTATAAGGGGGATATCAGGATAATAATGGTATGGGGGGGGGGATTACAGGATCAGGATAATAATGGTATGGGGGGGGGTTACAGGACAAGGATAAAAATGGTATGGGGGGATTACAGGATCAGGATAATAATGGTATGGGGGGGGGGATTACAGGATCAGGATAATAATGGTATGGGGGGGGGGATTACAGAACCATGATAATAATGGTATGGGGGGGGATTACAGGATCAGGATAATAATGGCAAGGGGGGGATTACAGGATCAGGATAATAATGATATGGGGGGGATCACAGGATCAGGATAATAATGGTATGGGGGGGGATTACAGGATCAGGATAATAATGGCAAGGGGGGGATTACAGGATCAGGATAATAATGATATGGGGGGGATCACAGGATCAGGATAATAATGGTATGGGGGGGGGGTTACAGGACCAGGATAAAAATGGTATGGGGGGATTACAGGATCAGGATAATAATGGTATGGGGGGGGGGGATTACAGGATCAGGATAATAATGGTATGGGGGGGGATTACAGAACCATGATAATAATGGTATGTGGGGGGATTACAGGATCAGGATAATAATGGCAAGGGGGGTATTACAGGATCAGGATAATAATGATATGGGGGGGATCACAGGATCAGGATAGTAATGGTATGGGGGGGGGTATTACAGGATCAGGATAATAATGGTATGGGGGGATTACAGGATCAGGATAATAATGGTATTGGGGGGATTACAGGATCAGGATAATAATGGTATGGGGGGGGGGATTACAGGACCAGGATAATAATGGTATGGGGGGGATTACAGGACAGGACAATAATGGTATGGGGGGGAATACAGGACCAGGATAATAATGGTATGGGGGGGATTACAGGATCAGGATAATAATGGTATGGGGGGATTACAGGATCAGGATAATAATGGTATGGGGGGGGGGGATTACAGGACCAGGATAATAATGGTATCGGGGGGATTACAGGACCAGGATAATAATGGTATGGAGGGAGGGGGATTACAGAACCATGATAATAATGGTATGGGGGGGGGGATTACAGGATCAGGATAATAATGGCAAGGGGGGGATTACAGGATCAGGATAATAATGATATGGGGGGGATCACAGGATCAGGATAATAATGGTATGGGGGGGGGGGTTACAGGACCAGGATAAAAATGGTATGGGGGGATTACAGGATCAGGATAATAATGGTATGGGGGGGGGGGATTACAGGATCAGGATAATAATGGTATGAGGGGGGATTACAGAACCATGATAATAATGGTATGGGGGGGGATTACAGGATCAGGATAATAATGGCAAGGGGGGTATTACAGGATCAGGATAATAATGATATGGGGGGGATCACAGGATCAGGATAATAATGGTATGGGGGGGTATTACAGGATCAGGATAATAATGGTATGGGGGGATTACAGGATCAGGATAATAATGGTATGGGGGGATTACAGGATCAGGATAATAATGGTATGGGGGGATTACAGGATCAGGATAATAATGGTATGGGGGGATTACAGGATCAGGATAATAATGGTATGGGGGGGGATTACAGGACCAGGATAATAATGGTATGGGGGGGGGGATTACAGGACAGGACAATAATGGTATGGGGGGGGGGATACAGGACCAGGATAATAATGGTATGGGGGGATTACAGGATCAGGATAATAATGGTATGGGGGGGATTACAGGATCAGGATAATAATGGTATGGGGGGATTACAGGATCAGGATAATAATGGTATGGGGGGGGGATTACAGGACCAAGATAATAATGGTATCGGGGGGATTACAGGACCAGGATAATAATGGTATGGAGGGAGGGGGATTACAGAACCATGATAATAATAGTATGGGGGGGGATTACAGGATCAGGATAATAATGGCAAGGGGGGGATTACAGGATCAGGATAATAATGATATGGGGGGGGATCACAGGATCAGGATAATAATGGTATGGGGGGGGGGGGTTACAGGACCAGGATAATAATGGTATGGGGGGGATTACAGGACAGGACAATAATGGTATGGGGGGGGGGGGAATACAGGACCAGGATAATAATGGTATGGGGGGGGGGGGGGTTACAGGATCAGGATAATAATGGTATGGGGGGATTACAGGATCAGGATAATAATGGTATGGGGGGGGGATTACAGGACCAGGATAATAATGGTATGGGGGGGATTACAGGACAGGACAATAATGGTATGGGGGGGGGGGGGAATACAGGACCAGGATAATAATGGTATGGGGGGGGGGGATTACAGGATCAGGATAATAATGGTATGGGGGGATTACAGGATCAGGATAATAATGGTATGGGGGGGATTACAGGATCAGGATAATAATGGTATGGGGGGGATTACAGGACAGGATAATAATGGTATGGGGGGGATTACAGGACCAGGATAATAATGGTATGGGGGGGGGAATTACAGGACCAGGATAATAATGGTATGGGGGGGATTACAGGATCAGGATAATAATGGTATGGGGGGGGATTACAGGACCAGGATAATAATGGTATCGGGGGGATTACAGGACCAGGATAATAATGGTATGGGGGGGGGGGTTACAGGACCAGGATAATAATGGTATGGAGGGAGGGGGATTACAGAACCATGATAATAATAGTATGGGGGGGGATTACAGGATCAGGATAATAATGGCAAGGGGGGGATTACAGGATCAGGATAATAATGATATGGGGGGGATCACAGGATCAGGATAATAATGGTATGGGGGGGGGGGGGGTTACAGGACCAGGATAATAATGGTATGGGGGGGGGGGATTACAGGATCAGGATAATAATGGCAAGGGGGGGATTACAGGATCAGGATAATAATGATATGGGGGGGATCACAGGATCAGGATAATAATGGTATGGGGGGGGGGGGGATTACAGGACAGGACAATAATGGTATGGGGGGGGGGAATACAGGACCAGGATAATAATGGTATGGGGGGGATTACAGGATCAGGATAATAATGGTATGGGGGGATTACAGGATCAGGATAATAATGGTATGGGGGGGGGGATTACAGGACCAGGATAATAATGGTATGGGGGGGATTACAGGACAGGACAATAATGGTATGGGGGGGGGGAATACAGGACCAGGATAATAATGGTATGGGGGGGGGATTACAGGATCAGGATAATAATGGTATGGGGGGATTACAGGATCAGGATAATAATGGTATGGGGGGGGATTACAGGATCAGGATAATAATGGTATGGGGGGGATTACAGGACAGGATAATAATGGTATGGGGGGGGATTACAGGACCAGGATAATAATGGTATGGGGGGGGGGAATTACAGGACCAGGATAATAATGGTATGGGGGGGGGTTACAGGACCAGGATAATAATGGTATGGGGGGGGATTACAGGATCAGGATAATAATGGTATGGGGGGGGGGGATTACAGGACCAGGATAATAATGGTATGGGGGGGGGGATTACAGGACCAGGATAATAATGGTATCGGGGGGATTACAGGACCAGGATAATAATGGTATGGGGGGGGGGATTACAGGACCAGGATAATAATGGTATGGGGGGGATTACAGGATCAGGATAATAATGGTATGGGGGGGGGAATTACAGGACCAGGATAATAATGGTATGGGGGGTGATTACAGGATCAGGATAATAATGGTATGGGGGGGGGGGGATTACAGGACCAGAATAATAATGGTATGGGGGGGGGGATTACAGGATCAGGATAATAATGGTATGGGGGGGGGATTTCAGGATCAGGATAATAATGGTATGGGGGGGGGGGGGTTTGCAGTTACAATGATTCGATTTGTCACAAACTTCGTGGCTCGGTGGTTGCTGACTTTATCCTGCATGAATTAGTTCAGCTTTCAGATGCTCCGGAGGCTGAAGACTCTCCTAGGACTGTATCCACCTTTTCCAGCCACCGGAGCACCTGAAAGTTGAACTAATTTATGCAGGATAAAGTCAGCAACCGCCGAACCATGAAGTACGTGACCAGTCGAATCACTGTAAATTCTGTAAAGTCTGAGATTAACCCCCCAGGTAGTGTAAATTCTATTTCTTCACATTTACCTCACTTTCTTGATTTGTTTCTCCAATGTTATGCTTGCACTTTACCTACTTTTTTTAACCCATTAAGGACCAAGCGTTTTTCCGTTATTGCACTTTCCGTTTTTCCTCCTTATCTTTTTAAAATCATAACCCTTTCAACTTTGCACCTAAAAACCCATATGATGGCTTATTTTTTGCGCCACCAATTCTACTTTGTAATGATATCAGTCATTTTACCCAAAAATCTACGTCGAAACGGAAAAGAAAATCATTTTTGGGGACTACCATTTTTGGGGGCTTCCGTTTCTACGCAGTACATTTTTCGGTAGAAAAAAATGACACCTCTTTATTCTGTAGGTCCATATGATTAAAATAATCCCCTACTTATATAGGTTTGATTTTGTCGTACTTCTGGAAAAAATCATAACTACATGCACGAAAATAAATACGTTTAAAATTGTCATCTTCTGACCCCTATACCTTTTTTTATTTTTCCACATAGGGGGTGGTATGAGTGCTCAAATTATGCGTCGTAATCTGAAGTTTTTATCGGTACCATTTTTGTTTTGATCTGACTTTTTGATCGGTTTTTATTCATTTTTTATGGTATAATATGTGACCAAAAATATGCTATTTTTGACTTTGGAATTTTTTTGCGTGTACGTTAATTAACGATATATTTTTATAGTTCCGACATTTATGCACGCTGTGATGCCACATATGTATGTTTATTTTTTTTTTTTTTTATGGGAAAAGGGGGGTGATTCAAACTTTTCCTAGGGAAGGAGTTAAATCACATTTATTAACTCTTTATTTACACTTTTTTTTGCAATGGGGACTATATAGGGGACTATAACATGCATTACACTGATTGCAGGCACTGATCAATGTAATGCCCAGCATAGCATTAATCGGTGTTATCTGCGCTTGATTGCATAAGCCTGGATCTCAGGCTTGGAGCAATCAAACACCGATCAGACAGCGTGGAGCCAGGTAGGGAGCCTCCCGCTGTCCACTCAGCTGTTCGGGACGCCTCTATTTCACCGCGGCGGTCCCAAACAGCTCCGCTGAGCTAGCCGGCATGGATTTCTCCCATTTTAGACACCGTGATCAATTTTGATCGCGGTGTCTAAAGGGTTAATACCGGACATCAGACCGATCGGCGATGCCCGTTATTAGCCGCGAATCCCGGTTGCTGAAAACAACCGTGTCCCTGCAGATACGAAGCGCGCTCAGCTTCTTAGCGCGCTTCACAGAACGGGAGCCGGACATGGACGTAAATATACGTCCGTAGTCGTTAAGGGGTTAAAAGACTCTACACAAAAAAAAAATTAATTAAATTATATTTTGCTTCCAAATAATTTTTATTTCTCACTTTAGACATTAGTTCATTGTATTCTAATATTTTAGAGGAAAAAAGTATTAGATGGGATGGGTGGGGATCCTTCTTTTCCTACTCTGCAAAAAACTATTTTACTGGATGATATTAAGTATATTTTAAATCATAATGTATTCACTTTTAATGGTAATTTGTATCACCAGACCCGCGGCTGCGCAATGAGGACTTGGTTTGCCCTTGGTATGCAAATTTGTACATGGAACTTTTCGAGTCCCTGTATGTCGTGGGGTTGCCGTGGTCTGGCGATTTTATTATCTATAAGCGTTTTATAGATGATTTTTTTATTTGTATGGGCACAGAGGCTGAGGCATTTAACTTTACACAGCACCTTAATAATAATTCCTGGGGTTTGGTTTTAAAACCCAATATTTCGGATACTAGTATTCTTTTTCTTGATTTGGAAATTTTTTCAATCCCCTGGGTGGTATTCAGACACGGACACACTTTAAAAAGGTTGACGTGAACAGTCTCCTGGATTCCAGGAGCTGTCATTTTCACAAATAGATTTTTAATATCCCTTACGGTAAATACCGGAGAGTTCGCAAAAATTGCACATTAGATAGCGATTTTATTGCACAATCAAAAATTTTACAGAAACGATTTCAGGGTTTTAGGGTTATTCCCAAGGTCTTTTAAATCTGCCTTTCAAAAACACAATTTTTATAACTGTCTGAATTACTTCCTCCACATGAAGTAGATGTCAGGAAAAAATGCAGTCAAAATAAGAATATGAATCAGAATTCTTGTTTTAATTTTATTACTAATTTTAACAGTCACAGCTCTAAGATAAAAAAAAGATTGTAATGAATCATTGGCTGATCCTCAAATTAGATCCAATTTTAAGAAAACAAATCCCCAATCATCCTGGGATTACCTTTCGTAGAGCCAGGAATCTAAAGATTTTCCCTGCGCCAAGTAGTTAACGTTTGGATGTCCAGAATAGCGATGAACAAAAGGAGACTAAGAATTTACTCTGATCATGTGATCTACAGCCAGGCATCTTTCGTTGTGGTGCCAGCCGCAGCTCGTGCTGTGTGTGGATACTGGAGCTGGGAGAACAAACTCTGCACTCTACAGGGGAGTCTTTTATGGTGAGGGAATCTTTCAATAGTGGATCTCAATATGTAGTTTATTTACTTACCTGTTACTGTGGAGCACAATATATCGGATGCAGCATCCAAACGGTGCATTCGAGGATAAATATACAAAGGGCTAACATCCATAATTTTTTTATGAACCATAGTGTATCCCACCATGTATGTTTTAGACATGGAGGCAATGTAAAAGTTTTACATCTGTCTATTATTGAGTGTATACCGGATCATGTTCTTAATAGATTTCAATTTTTCATCAACAGAAAATCCTTTTGGATTTTTAAATTTAATACTTTATATCCGGAAGGGCTTAATGAGGTGATAGAATGGACCTTGATATTTTGTTATGTATATTTGTTTGTACATGTATATGCATTGGTATTGGTGTTTCATTTATTTGTACAAATTGGGTGTTATCCCACTTCCGGTCATGTGATTGAATGAACGGGTATTTATATTCTTGGTTTTATTCATTGTCTCATACCTGAGGAAGAAACCGGACTGGTTTGGAAACGCGTTGTATGTTGTCCTTTTAAGAAATGTTTTTAAAACTTCGGTCGGTCTGACCCTACTTACTGGCAGTGCCCTGAGACCCTTCAGGGGAGTGTGGTTTCGAGTTTTATATGAGCTATTTACACCTTGGAGCATTGGAGGAAGGAGCAGCAGTCGTTGTATACTACGGCCGAATTTGAGTTGTGCTGAATTTCCACAATTCATCCAGGTGAGTCAGTCTTTGACTCCTGAGCCACACCCATTATTTGGTAAGGATTCACACAGTGAAGAGCCTTTTGTTTGTGCTTTTATTTTAGGAAATACATGAAGGCTCCTCATCTGCTTCTACATCCAAGCCAGAAGGTTGACCCTGTAACCTTCTGGCTTGTATGAGGAGCCTCCATGTATCTCCTCACCTGTTAGCTTCTGGCTTGCATGAAGAAGAAGATGAGAAGCCTCCATGTATCTCCTGACCCTGTCACCTTCCGGCTTGGATGAAGAAGCAGATGAGGAGCCTCCATGTATCTCCTGACCCTGTCACCTTCGGGCTTGGATGAAGAAGCAGATGAGGAGCCTCCATGTATCTCCTGACCCTGTCACCTTCTGGTTTGGAAGAGGAGCAGATGAGGAGCCTCCATGTAACTCCTGACCCTGTAACCTTCTGGCTTGGATAAAGAAGCAGATGAGGATCCTCCATGTATCTCCTGACCCTGTCACCTTCTGGTTGGAAGAGAAGCAGATGAGTAACCTCCATGTATCTTCTAACCCTGTAACCTTCTGGTTTGGAAGAGGAGCAGATAAGGAGTCTCCATGTATCTCCTGACTCAGTCACCTTCTGGTTTGGAAGAGGAGCCTCCATGTATCTCTTGACCCTGTACCTTATGGCTTGGATGAAGAAGCAGATGAGGAGCCTCCATGTATCCCCTGACTCTGTCACCTTGTGGCTTGGATGAGGAGCCTCCATGTATCTCCTGACCTGTTAGCTTCTGGCTTGCATGATGAAGCAGATGAGAAGCCTCCATGTATCTCCTGACCCTGTCACCTTCTGGCTTGGATGAAGAAGCAGATGAGGAGCCTCCATGTATCTCCTGACCCTGTCACCTTGTGGCTTGAATGAGGAGCCTCCATGTATCTCCTGACCTGTTAGCTTCTGGCTTGCATGAAGAAGCAGATGAGAAGCCTCCATGTATCTCCTGGCCCGGTCACCTTCTGGCTTGGATGAAGAAGCAGATGAGGAGCCTCCATGTATCTCCTGACCCTGTCACCTTGTGGCTTGGATGAGGAGCCTCCATGTATCTCCTGACCCTGTCACCTTCTGGCTTGGATGAGGAGCCTCCATGTATCTCCTGACCTGTTAGCTTCTGGCTTGCATGAAGAAGCAGATGAGAAGCCTCCATGTATCTCCTGATCCTGTCACCTTCTGGCTTGGATGAAGAAGCAGATGAGAAGCCTCCAAGTATCTCCTGACCCTGTAACCTTCCGGCTTGGATGAAGAAGCAGATGAGGAGCCTCCATGTATCTCCTGACCCTGTCACCTTCGGGCTTGGATGAAGAAGCAGATGAGGAGCCTCCATGTATCCCCTGACTCTGTCACCTTGTGGCTTGGATGAGGAGCCTCCATGTATCTCCTGACCTGTTAGCTTCTGGCTTGCATGAAGAAGCAGATGAGAAGCCTCCATGTATCTCCTGACCCTGTCACCTTCTGGCTTGGATGAAAAAGCAGATGAGGAGCCTCCATGTATCTCCTGACCCTGTCACCTTGTGGCTTGGATGAGGAGCCTCCATGTATCTCCTGACCTGTTAGCTTCTGGCTTGCATGAAGAAGCAGATGAGAAGCCTCCATGTATCTCCTGATCCTGTCACCTTCTGGCTTGGATGAAGAAGCAGATGAGAAGCCTCCAAGTATCTCCTGACCCTGTAACCTTCCGGCTTGGATGAAGAAGCAGATGAGGAGCCTCCATGTATCTCCTGACCCTGTCACCTTCGGGCTTGGATGAAGAAGCAGATGAGGAGCCTCCATGTATCTCCTGACCCTGTCACCTTCTGGTTTGGAAGAGGAGCAGATGAGGAGCCTCCATGTAACTCCTGACCCTGTAACCTTCTGGCTTGGATAAAGAAGTAGATGAGGATCCTCCATGTATCTCCTGACCCTGTCACCTTCTGGTTGGAAGAGGAGCAGATGAGGAGCCTCCATGTATCTTCTAACCCTGTAACCTTCTGGTTTGGAAGAGGAGCAGATAAGGAGTCTCCATGTATCTCCTGACTCTGTCACCTTCTGGTTTGGAAGAGGAGCCTCCATGTATCTCTTGACCCTGTACATTATGGCTTGGATGAAGAAGCAGATGAGGAGCCTCCATGTATCTCCTGACCCTGTCACCTTCTGGCTTGGATGAAGAAGCAGATGAGGAACCTCCATGTATCTCCTGACCATGTCACCTTGTGGCTTGGATGAGGAGCCTCCATGTATCTCCTGACCCGGTCACCTTCTTGCTTGGATGAAGAAGCAGATGAGAAGTCTCCATGTATCTTCTGACCCTGTCACCTTCTGGCTTGGATGAAGAATCAGATGAGGAGCCTCCATGTATCTCCTGACCCTGTCACCTTCTGGTTTGGAAGAGGAGCAAATGAGGAGCCTCCATCCAAAACAGAAGGTTATAGGATCAGTGTTACGCCGAGCGCTCCGTGTCCCTGCTCCTCCCCGGAGCGCTTGCGGCGTTCACCTCCGTTCACTGACCGGGAGCGCTGCACTACTGTCTCCGGCGGGGATGCGCCCGCCCGCGGCTCGCATCCCAGTCTCCTCACCTGCCCAGTCCTCCGTCCGCTCAGTCCCGGCGTGCACGGCCCCGCTCCCTAGGGCGCGCGCCGGCTCTCTGAGATTAAAAGGGCCAGTGCGCCATTGATTGGCGCCTGGCCCAATCAGTACCTGCACCTGTGTCCAGGCTTATTTAAACCCACTTCCCCTTCCTGTCCTTGCCGGATCTTGTTGCCTTGTGCCAGTGAAAGCGTTTTGTGTACAGTGGTCCCTCAACATACCATGGTAATGCATTCCAAACGAGCCATCGTTTGTCGAATCCATCGTATGTTGAGGGATTCGTGCAATGTAAAGTATAGGAAGCTGTACTCACCTGTCCCCGCCGCTCGAGATGGTGTCCCCGCCGCTCCCGATGGTGATCCCGGGCCACCGCTGGGCTCTCCGCTGTCTTCTCTGGTCCTCTGCTGTCTTCTCCGGTCCTCTTCTGTCTTCTCTGGTCCTCTTCTGTCTTCCGCAAGGCCTTAGTGGGCCTGCGTAGCGACGCCATTACGCCGCTGCGTACGCCATTCCTATTGGATGGCGTGCTCAGCAGCGTATTGACGTCATCGGAGAGGGCCGAGATGACACCGGAAGACCAGCGCTGGACCCGGAGGGCACCCCGGAGCATCGTTGAGGGGTAAGTGGGAACATTAAGGGGGAACATTAAGCTGCTATCCGGCAGCAGCTTAAGCATTTGGCGCTGCCGGATTATCGTATGTCGGGGCCATTGTAGGTTGGGGGATCACTGTATCTCCTAACCCTGTCACCTTGTGGCTTTAATGAAGAAGCAGATGAGAAGCATCCATGTATCTCCTGACCCTGTCACCTTCTGGCTTGGATAAAGAAGCAGATGAGGAGCCTCCATGTATCTCCTGACCCTGTCACCTTCTGGCTTGGATGAAGAAGCAAATGAGGAGCCTCCATGTATCTCCTGACCCTGTCACCTTCTGGCTTGGATAAAGAAGCAGATGAGGAGCCTCCATGTATCTCCTGACTCTGTCACCTTCTGGTTGGAAGAGGAGCAGATGAGGAGCCGCCATGTATCTCCTGACCCTGTACCTTATGGCTTGGATGATGAAGCAGATGAGGAGCCTCCATGTATCTCCTGACCCTGTCACCTTTTGGTTTGGAAGAGGAGCAGATGAGGAGCCTCCATGTATCTCCTGACCCTGTCACCTTCTGGCTTGGATGAAGAAGCAGTTGAGAAGTCTCCATGTATCTCCTGACCCTGTTACCTTCTGGTTTGGATGAAGAAGCAGATGAGGAGCCTCCATGTATCTCCTGACCCTGTTACCTTCTGGTTTGGATGAAGAAGCAGATGAGGAGCCTCCATGTATCTCCTGACCCTGTCACCTTCTGGTTTGGATGAAGAAGCAGATGAGGAGCCTCCATGTATCTCCTGAACTTGTTACCTTCTGGTTTGGATGAAGAAGCAGATGAGAAGTCTCCATGCATCTCCTGACTCTGTCACCTTCTGGTTTGGATGAAAAAGCAGATGAGGAGCCTCCATGTATCTTCTGACCCTGTCACCTTCTGGTTTGGATGAAGAAGCAGATGAGGAGCCTCCATGTACCTCCTGACCATGTTACCTTCTGGTTTGGATGAAGAAGCAGATGAGTAGCCTTCATGTATCTTCTGACCCTGTCACCTTCTGGTTTGGAAGAGGAGCATATGAGGAGCCTCCATGTTTATCCTTACACCTGGCAGTTGATGTGTGAGATATGTCAGCGCCTCCAGGGATCAGTGATGAGACTTCTGTAGAACATTCCTTCCCATTACATGACAGACAGGAGCTCCTCTGAAGGTCTAAGAATCTGAAATAACCCAGACAGTGAACCTGTGGGGAGGGGGTGGGAGGGTCAAGGTGTGCTGAGTCACGGCCGCAGTCTACATAGTGTCTGACTATATCTGCAACAGGTGACACCGCCAACATGTACAGGGAGCTATACAACAACCTGTGCGTGATGATCTGTACATGTTCCTCAGAATTGTACAGTGCTGCACCATATGTTGGCGCTATACGAATAAATAGAAATAATTAAGCCTTAAGGAAATAAAATAAACATTGTACATAGTGTAGAACTTGAAAAGAGAATGGTGATTCCAGCTTCCAGAAAAAGTTACAAAATTAAACTTAACATTTAATATAGCATATTAACCCCTTAACCTCTTCAGGACATAGGGCGTATGGATACGCCCTGCATCCCGAGTCCTTAAGGACCGAGGGCGTATCCATACGCCCGTGGGAATTTCGGCCCCCACCGCTAGCCGGTTGGGGACCGGTGCCGGATGCCTGCTGAAATCGTTCAGCAGGCATCCCGGCATATCGCCCAGGGGGGTCATTATGCCCCATGTCCAGCGATCCAGCGATCTGCGGCGATTCCGGGTCAATCGGGTCTCCAGTGACCCGATGACCCGAAATTACTGGCTGTTCGGGGCCGTCTCTGATGGCCCCGAACAGCCAGAGCCTGCAGGGGTGAGGTGGCACTGGTGTCACCTCACGATCGCCCTGATTCGTCGGCCGGATTACCGGCCGACCAATCAGGGCGCCTGCTGCGGGTGTCACTCCCGCACCCGCTCCACCCCTCTTCCGGAGGACGTGAGCGGGTGCGGGACGTGCACCCCGGGTGCTGGGGACCCCGATCCCCGGCGTTAATGTTGGGATCGGGGCCCCAGGAGCAGCGGCGGCGGCGGGACTGACCTCATGCGTCTGGATCGTTGGAGGTGAGTGACAGCCTCCTGCTGTTGCTTAGCAACAGCTCCCAGCATGCAAAAAGGGCATGCTGGGAGCTGTAGTTATGCAACAGCAGGAGGCAGACCACCACAACTCCCAGCATTCCCTTATGGGCATGCTGGGACTTATGGTTTTGCAACAGCTGGAGGCACATTCTTTCTATGGAAAAGTGTACCTTCAGCTGTTGTATAACTACAACTCCCAGCTTGCACAAACAGCTAAAGTGCATGCTGGGAGTTGTAGTGGTGCACATCTGCTGGTTGCATAACTACAACTCCCAGCATGCCCGTTGGCTGTCGGTGACTGCTGAGAGTTGTAGTTTTGCAACAGCTGAAGGCACACTGGTTGTGAAACTCAGAGTTTTTTTTTACCTAACTCAGTGTTTCACGACCGGTGTGCCTCCAGCTGTTGCAAACTACAACTCTCAGCAGTCACCGTACACCATGCACCGTACATGCTGGGAGTTGTAGTTTTGCAACAGCTGGAGGCACACTGGTTGTGAAACACTGAGTTAGGTCACAAACTCAGTGATACATAACCAGTGTGCCTACAGTTGTTGCAAAACTACAACTCTCAGCAGTCACCGACAGCCAACGGGCATGCTGGGAGTTGTAGTTATGCAACAGCTGGATGTTCCCCCCAATGTGAACGTACAGGGTACACTCACATGGGCGGAGGATTACAGTAAGTATCTGGCTGCAAGTTTGAGCTGCCGCAAACTTTCTGCTGCAGCTCAAACTGCCAGCGAGAAACTACTGTGAACCCCCGCGCGTGTGACTGTACCCTAAAAACACTACACTACACTAACACAAAAAATAAAATAAAAAGTAAAAAACACTACATATACACATACCCCTATACAGCCCCCCTCCCCTCCCCTCCCCAATAAAAAGGAAAAACGTCTGGTACGCCACTGTTTCCAAAATGGAGCCTCCCGCTGTTGCAAAACAACTCCCAGTATTGTCGGACAGCCGTTGACTGTCCAGGCATGCTGGGAGTTTTGCAACAGCTGGAGGCCCCCTGTTTGGGAATCACTGGCGTAGAATACCCCTATGTCCACCCCTATGCAAGTCCCTAATTTAGGCCTCAAATGCGCATTGCGCTCTCACTTTGGAGCCCTGTCGTATTTCAAGGCAACAGTTTAGGGCCACATATGGGGTATCGCCGTACTCGGGAGAAATTGTGTTACAAATTTTGGGGGGGTATTTTCTGCTTTTACCCTTTTTAAAAATGTAAAATTTTTGGGAAAACAAGCATTTTAGGTAAAAAAAATTTTTTTTTTTTACATATGCAAAAGTCGTGAAACACCTGTGGGGTATAAAGGTTCACTTAACCCCTTGTTACGTTCCCCGAGGGGTCTAGTTTCCAAAATGGTATGCCATGTGTTTTTTTTTTGCTGTCCTGGCACCATAGGGGCTTCCTAAATGCGGCATGCCCCCAGAGAAAAATTTGCTTTCAAAAAGCCAAATGTGACTCCTTCTCTTCCGAGACCTGTAGTGCGCCAGCAGAGCACTTTTCACCCCCATATGGGGTGTTTTCTGAATCGGTAGAAATTGGGCTTCAAATTTTTAGGGGTATTTTCTGCTATTACCCTTTTTAAAAATTAAAAAATTTTGGGAAAACAAGCATTTTAGTTAAAATTTTTTTATTTTTTTTTACATTTGCAAAAGTCATGAAACACCTGTGGGGTATTAAGGTTCACTTTATCCCATGTTACATTCCCCGAGGGGTCTAGTTTCCAAAATGGTATGCCATGTGTTTTTTTTTTGCTGTTCTGGCACCATAAGGGCTTCCTAAAGGTAACATGCCCCCCAAAAACCATTTCAGAAAAACGTACTCTCCAAAATCCCATTGTCGTTCCTTCCCTTCTGAGCCCTCTACTGCGCCTGCCGAACACTTTACATAGACATATGAGGTATGTGCTTACTCGAGAGAAATTGGGCTACAAATACAAGTAAAAATGTTGTCCTTTTACCCCTTGTAAAAATTCAAAAATTGGGTCTACAAGAACATGTAAGTGTAAAAAATGAAGATTGTGAATTTTCTCATTTTTCACTTTGCTGCTATTCGTGTGAAACACCTAAAGGGTTAAAACACTTACTGAATGTAATTTTGAATACTTTGGGGGTGTAGTTTTTATAATGGGGTCATTTATGGGGTATTTCTAATATGAAGACCCTTCAAATCCACTTCAAACCTGAACTGGTCCCTGAAAAATACTGAGTTTGAAAATTTTGTGAAAAATCGGAAAATTGCTGCTGACCGTTGAAGCCCTCTGGTGTCTTCCAAAAGTAAAAACTCATCAATTTTATGATGCAAACATAAAGTAGACATATTGTATATGTGAACCAAAAAAAAATGTATTCGTAATATCCATTTTCCTTACAAGCAGAGAGCTTCAAAGTTAGAAAAATGCAAAATTTTCAAATTTTTCATCAAATTTACGGATTTTTCACCAAGAAAGGATGCAAGTATCGACAAAAATTTACCACTATGTTAAAGTAGAATATGTCACGAAAAAACAATCTCGGAATCAGAATGATAACTAAAAGCATCAGAGTTATTAATGTTTAAAGTGACAGTGGTCAGATGTGCAAAAAACGCTCCGGTCCTTAAGGCCAAAATGGGCTCCGTCCTGAAGGGGTTAAGGACATGCTACGTAAATGTACGGCACTACTTAGCGCACAGCGCTGTACATTTCCGGCGCGGCTGTGATGCGAGCGCATTCGCTTCATTCGCGGCGGGTTCCAGCGGCTTTTAGCAGCCGTGGACCCGCCGGTAATGGCGGACATCAGTGATCGCGCTGATGTCTGCCATTAACCCCTCAGATGCCATGATCAATACAGATCACGGCATCTGCGGCAGTGCGGCATTTAAAATGCCTGATCTCATGGCTCTGTGAATGGAAATATAAAAGAGTTATGGATTTTAGAAGGCGAGGAGGAAAAAACGCAAAAATAAAATTGGGTGTGTCCTTAAGGTCAAAATGGGCTGTGTCTTTAAGGGGTTAAAGAAACGGTCATCCGGCTAAGGAAAAAAGTGACTTGCTGGAGTAATTCTACATATTGTACTGCACAGTATCACATTGTATCATAGGGTATCACAATGTATCATAGGGTATCACATTGTATTGCACTGTATCACACTTTATCACACTGTATCACATTTTATCACATTGTATCATTGTACAGTACTGTATCACATTGTTTCATAGGGTATCACACTGTATCACAGTACCGCACTGTATCATATTGTACCTTATTGCATTAGGGTGGGTACACACTAAGTTTATCACATACGGGGACCTGAAGATGGCTGGAAGATGGGAAAACCGGGCGCTCCCGCATCCGGACCCGGCCCGTATCTCATTCATTTGAATGAGCCAACCGGAGTCAGATAGTGACTCCGGTCAGCTAATTTTTGCCCCGTATCCAGTGTCGGGCGGGAATAATAACCTGCAGAATCATATGTCTTGGGGGGGGGGGGGGGGGTAATAACCTGAATAACCTGCAACATCACATGTCTTTGGGGGGGGGGGGTTTGTAATAACCTGCAGCTTTATATGTCTTAGGTGGGGTGAAATTGGGAGAGTGTCACTGGTAGAGAAGGATCTGGTGACTTATAGATCATAGACTACAGAACAGCTAAATGTCAGGCAGCTGCTTCAAAGGCCGTAGGATATTGTCCTGTATCAGAAGTGGCCTGGACTGGAGGGACAGGGACATAATACTACCCCTTTTATAAAGCATTGGTACAGTCTATAATACTACCCCTTTATAAGGCATTGGTACAGTCTATAGTCTATAAAACTCCCCCTTTATAAAGCATTGGTATGGCCTCCCCTGGAATATGCTGTTCAGTTTTGGGCATCGGTTCATATAAGGGACGTTGTGGAGCTGGAATGGTACAGAGACTAAACTAATAAGGGGACGGAACATCTTATCTATGAGGGAAGATTAGAAGAATTACATTTGTTTAGTCTTGAGAAGAGATGTTTAAGGGGGGAAAATGATCAACGCATATACAGTCATGGCCGTAAATGTTGGCCCCCCTGAAATGTTTCTAGAAAATGAAGTATTTCCTACAGAAAAGGATTGCAGTAACACATGCTTTGCTCTACACATGTTTATTCCCTTTGTGTGTATTGGAACTAAACCAAAAAAGGAGGAAAAAAACTAATTGGACATAATGTCACCAAACTCCAAAAATGGGCTGGACAAAATCATTGGCCCCTTATAAAATTGTGGAAAAATAAGATTGTTTCAAGCATGTGATGTTCCTTTATACTCACCTTGGGCAAGTAACTGATGTGGACAATATAAAAAAAAAATCACACCTGAAAGCAGATAAAAAGGAGAGAAGTTCACTTATTCTTTGCATTGTGTGTCTGCGTGGACAGCAGAAAGAGAACTGTCTGAGAACTTGAGAACTACAATTGTGGAAAAATATGAACAATCTTAAAGTTACAAGTCCATCTCCAGAGATCTAGATTTGCCTTTGTCCACAGTGCACAACATTATCAAGAAGTTTACAACCCATGGCACTGTAGATAATCTCCCTGGGTGTGGATGGTGAAAGGTGTCAACGCAGGATAGTCCGGATGGTGGATAAGCAGCCCCAAACAAGTTCCATAGATACTCAAGCTGTCCTGCAGGCTAAGGGAGCATCTGTGTCAGCGCAAACTATCCGTCATCATTTAAATGAAATTAAACGCTATGGCAGCAGACCCAGGAGGACCCCACATCTGACACAGAGAATTAAAAAAGCAAGTCTACATTTTACCAAAATTAACTTGAGTAACCAAAATCCTTCTGGGAAAATGTCTTGTGGACAGATGAGACCAAGATAGAGCATTTTGGTAAAGCCCATCATTCTACTGTTTACCAAAAATGGAATGAGGCCTATAAAGAAAAGAACACTCTACGTGCATTATTTAGATATCAGGTGAACCCTCTGGCCAGTAGAGTACCCTGTACACGTGGACAGGTGAGAAATATTAGATACACAACTGTATATATTTAGAACTTGTGGACTGGGACGACAAATAATGTTACAGTCCTATCTTAACTATTTGCATATGTGTGGACTACTTTTACCATATGTGGACTGACTATGTGTGGTACATAATTTTACATTATGAGTTAATCTTTGTACCTGGCGGGAATTTGTCATGGCGGTGAGGTAGGGGCTACGCTTCTCCTGACTGGGTCAAGATACCTCCCATATAGATCGCCATGAATAAATGACACTATACCCTTAAACATCCCTGTACAAACATTATACACATTTTATTACAGTACACCATAACCATTATAATACACCAATATAAGTATTTACTTGTGCAAAGGTAATGAGTAAAAATATATTACTCTAACGGTATATACATATTTTCATTGTACCGCTCCACAGTCCTAGTACATTTTAGAGTTCTTAGTAAAGAATCACGGCTAGAAGCCGGGCACATACACTTACACAATTGGTTACAAATAAACTTCTTGACAAATTCGACAGGCACTCTTCTTAAACGTTGCATAACCTGTGGAGAACAAAAGTACTTCACAAAGAAAGTCAATGATATATATCAGAATTATCACGGGTAGACTTCCCTAACTCGGGAGCTTGCCATCCCAGCTTCGCTGGTCAGACTGCTTCTGAGACATGTAACGTGGTCCATGGGACTATGCCCCCTCTAATGGACTCACTCGGGTGTTCCAGTTCTCCCGGGACAAGGTGGACTCTGTAATGGTGGGGCTTATGGTAACCACCATTTGAACCACAGCAGCTCATGCCACTGGGGGAACAACGGTTGGTCCTTGTTGGTCCGACCAAACCTCCTCTGTGGGAGTAGGCCGAGGCACTTCAGTTTCTTGCCCGCTAGTAAGGCCAAACCTCCTTGACCACAGGAGTAGGCCTGGACACATTCACAGATGACTGTGGTAGATACTTTGGTGTCATGACAGACACTTCTAGCATGTAGACCTCCTCCTCCTGGATGGTACCTCTGACTTTAGGCGGCAGCAACCCAAAGCGATCGGCGTCCCAATCGTCCGATGGGAAGTAGGCAAACGGAATCTGGGTTGGATTCTTCGGCCAGATCACCGCAGTAGCCCACTCTCCTCTCAAGCTCTGTACAGGAGTATTCTCCACGATCTCCCCGCTTTCTAGAGAATGCATGGACGGGGGAAGATAGTCTCTCTGCACTGCCCGATGATTGACCAGAATGGTCTCTCCATGACGACAGTCCATGAGGGAGTCAAACCCCTGCACTTTGTCAAATTTCACCACCGTAACGTGGCGGTGTTCCAAGGGTGGCTCTCCCTCTCGGGATTTGTTCCAATTTTCTGATGTATAGGGCCTCTAATGCTTTGGTGTCCTGTTGCTGCGCCTGTCGCACCTCATATGGCAGCAGCTTTGGCCCATATCTCTCAACTCTCTGTGCCCTCAGTCCCTCTACGATCTCGGCCACCTGAGCCTCTCTTCTAGCCCTCTCGGACTGGGCCGGAAGGACTGGGGGATGGGACTTCCCTGGCAGGGGAAGAAGGTGGTCCCTCATGTATCGGATCAGTCCAGGCTCATCGCCAAACAACCACTTAGGTAATGGTGGTGCCTGGGGACGGGTGACAAACTTCTGGGTTTGGGGGGTTTGCTCTGGGCTAGGGGTAGAAGGAGGGGTAGAGAACATGGCCTCAGCCCGGTGTACTCACTTCTGACTCCTCGGTGTGAATTTCGGTCCAGGACCCCCAGGTCCGGTGGTGAGAGGACAGCCTCACCGGCGATGATGCACTAGAAGATGCTGGCGTTCCCTCCTCTGGGGTTGGTTGCCAGTCTCCATCGTCCTCGGGCAGCGGGACATGGTAGAAGGCCTCTTTGGCCCCGATGGAGATGTGCCATAGACGATCTACCAGCTCCTGAAACATTTGATCCGTGGCCGCGGCAACTTTCCGTGCCTCCAGCTCCATCTTGGGACTCTCTGCACATGTGCTTGCCTGTTCCGCCATGCTGCTCCTCTTATTGACTTCTGGCAAACTCGGAGGTTCCGGCGTCGCTGCTCCTTTTATGCAGGGCTTCGGGAAAATGGCTGCCAGCTGGAAGTGCGTCAGCGGTGCAGTGCTGACCTCTGCTTCCCTGGGAACAAAGGGCGGATCTTCACAGTTCCAATTCGGCATCGATACAACAACATGGTTTCCACGCCCAGGGGCGGGGCGCTGACCAGCGTGGGACATTTTTGCGCGCTTCTCCGGCACATCTTTAACCCTTGCAGGTACAGGCAATACTTGGCAATGTAACATAGTTTCTGATCTGATCTTGCACATGGTTTTCACGACTTCCATCCTGTTCCAAATAGCAGGCAACAAACTTTTCTTCACCACCCCCTCTATTTCACAAGCGCCTCAGGTAAACCACTTTTCATTTGCAAAGTCCCAGTGCTTTCTGGCACAGACTTAAATCGCATCGGCATGCGGTTTGTGCAGACAATATTGGACACAGTTCAGACTAGGGGAGGATTTGTGGCATAAGGCACACACCCGTATCCTTTTCGTATGATGCCAAAAGTTGTGGTAGCGGGGTGTGATGAGGGCAGATGTTGTTACCCTAGGGGCAGATGGCATTAACCCCTTGTATTTGTGATGCCAGGGCGTGGTTTAGCCTATAACCACTCTAAGGTATACCGTTGGATCCTGGACTAGGCACGGGGGCAATAAAGACTCCGACACCAAGTTATGGACAACGGTAACTTTACTGAGGGTAGACAGTTGGTAAAGTCTATACAGTTCAGCCAGGGCCCACGGAGGTGACCAGTGATGCAGAGACCTTAAGGGCTTGCTGGGACTTGTAGTAGGACTGGACAATTGAATGCAGGCCACGCTGACTTGACAGATGACAGGGACTGACTTGACTCATAAAGCTGTGACTTTATCTTACTTGAAATGATGGCGGCTGCAGGACTGAACTTTGAGGTCTCCAACACTCTGGACACACACACTAGGCAACTGCACTGGACCTCAGCAGAATAGCAGAGCTCAAAGAGAGAAGCTCCACCCAGGGCTTATATGGGGAGACTAGCAGGGAGCCCATAGGTCACTCTTGGGGTCACCTGGTCACTGGTACCTCCTGGGTAACAATAACATGACATATCACAAGGTATAACTCTTAAAGCACTCTATCACATAGTACCGCAATGTATCACATAGTACCGCACCGTATCACATAGTACTGCACCGTATCACATAGTACCGCAATGTATCACATAGTACCGCACCGTATCACATAGTACCGCACTGTATCACATAGTACCGCACCATATCACATAGTACCGCACTGTATCACATAGTACCGCACCATATCACATAGTACCGCACCATATCACATAGTACCGCAATGTATCACATAGTACTGCACTGTATCACATAGTACCGCACCGTATCACATAGTACTGCACCGTATCATATAGTACCGCAATGTATCACATAGTACCGCAATGTATCACATAGTACCGCAATGTATCACATAGTACCGCACCGTGTCACATAGCACCGGACTGTATCACATAGTACCGCACCATATCACATAGTATCACACCGTATCACATAGTACTGCACTGTATCACATAGTACCGCACCGTGTCACATAGCACCGGACTGTATCACATAGTACCGCAATGTATCACATAGTACCGCACCGTATCACATAGTACCGCACCGTATCACATAGTACCGCAATGTATCACATAGTACCGCACCGTATCACATAGTACCACACCGTATCACATAGTACTGCACTGTGTCACATAGTACCGCACCGTGTCACATAGCACCGCACTGTATCACATAGTACCGAAATGTATCACATAGTACCGCACCGTATCACATAGCACAGCAATGTATCACATAGTACCGCACCGTATCACATAGCACAGCAATGTATCACATAGTACCGCACCGTATCACATAGTACCGCACCGTATCACATAGTACCGCAATGTATCACATAGTACCGCACCGTATCACATAGTACCACACCGTATCACATAGTACTGCACTGTATCACATAGTACCGCACCGTGTCACATAGCACCGCACTGTATCACATAGTACCGAAAAGTATCACATAGTACCGCATTGTATCGCACTGTATCACATTCTACCGCACTGGTTCACATAGTACCGCACTGTATCACATTCTACCGCAATGTATCACATAGTACCGCACTGTATCACATTCTACCGCACTGGATCACATTTTACCGCACTGGATCACATTCTACCGCACTGGATCACACTGTACCGCACTGGATGACTCTGTGCCGCACTGTATCACATTGTACCGCACTGTATCACATTGTGCCGCATTGGACGACACTGTTCCTCACTGGATCACACTGTGCCGCACTGGATCACACTGTGCAGCACTGGATCACATTCTGCCGCACTGGATCACATTCTGCCGCACTGGATCACATTCTGCCGCACTGGATCACATTCTGCCGCACTGGATCACACTGTGCAGCACTGGATCACATTCTGCCGCACTGTATCACATTCTACCGCACTGGATCACATTCTACCGCACTGGATCACACTGTACCGCACTGGATGACTCTGTGCCGCACTGGATGACACTGTGCCGCACTGTATCACATTGTACCGCACTGTATCACATTGTGCCGCACTGGATGACACTGTGCCGCACTGGATCACACTGTTCCGCACTGGATCACACTGTGCCGCACTGGATCACATTCTGCCGCACTGGATCACATTCTGCCGCACTGGATCACATTCTGCCGCACTGTATCACATTGTACCGCACTGTATCACATTGTGCCGCACTGGACGACACTGTGCCGCACTGGATCACACTGTTCCGCACTGGATCACACTGTGCCGCACTGGATCACATTCTGCCGCACTGGATCACATTCTGCCGCACTGGATCACACTGTGCCGCACTGGATCACATTCTGCCGCACTGGATCACATTCTGCCGCACTGGATCACACTGTGCAGCACTGGATCACACTGTGCCGCACTGGATCACACTGTGCAGCACTGGATCACATTCTGCCGCACTGGATCACACTGTGCCGCACTGGATCACATTCTGCCGCACTGGATCACCCTGTGCCACACTGGATCACATTCTGCCACACTGGATCACACTGTGCAGCACTGGATCACATTCTGACGTACTGGATCACACTGTGCCGCACTGGATCACATTCTGCCGCACTGGATCACACTGGATCACATTCTGCCGCACTGGATCACACTGCAGCACTGGATCACATTCTGCCGCACTGGATCACACTGTGCCGCACTGGATCACATTCTGCCACACTGGATCACACTGTTCCGCACTGGATCACACTGTGCCGCACTGGATCACATTCTGCCGCACTGGATCACATTGTACCGCACTGGATCACATTGTGCCGCACTGGACGACACTGTGCCGCACTGGATCACACTGTTCCGCACTGGATCACACTGTGCCACACTGGATCACACTGTTCCGCACTGGATCACACTGTGCCGCACTGGATCACATTCTGCCGCACTGGATCACATTCTGCCGCACTGGATCACACTGTGCCACACTGGATCACATTCTGCCGCACTGGATCACACTGCAGCACTGGATCACATTCTGCCGCACTGGATCACACTGTGCCGCACTGGATCACATTCTGCCGCACTGGATCACACTGTGCCACACTGGATCACATTCTGCCACACTGGATCACACTGCTGCACTGGATCACATTCTGCCACACTGGATCACATTCTGCCGCACTGGATCACATTCTGCCGCACTGGATCACATTGTACCGCACTGTATCACATTGTGCCGCACTGGACGACACTGTGCCGCACTGGATCACACTGTTCCGCACTGGATCACACTGTGCCGCACTGGATCACATTCTGCCGCACTGGATCACATTCTGCCGCACTGGATCACACTGTGCCACACTGGATCACATTCTGCCGCACTGGATCATATTCTGCCGCACTGGATCACACTGTGCCACACTGGATCACATTCTGCCGCACTGGATCACACTGTGCAGCACTGGATCACATTCTGCCACACTGGATCACACTGTGCCACACTGGATCACATTCTGCCGCACTGGATCACACTGTGCCACACTGGATCACATTCTGCCGCACTGGATCACATTCTGCCACACTGGATCACACTGCTGCACTGGATCACACTGCTGCACTGGATCACATTCTGCCGCACTGGATCACATTCTGCCGCACTGGATCACACTGCTGCACTGGATCACACTGTGCCACACTGGATCACATTCTGCTGCACTGGATCACACTGTGCCGCACTGGATCACATTCTGCCGCACTGGATCACACTGTGCCGCACTGGATCACATTCTGCCACACTGGATCACACTGTGCCGCACTGGATCACACTGTGCCACACTGGATCACACTGTGCGGCACTGGATCACATTCTGCCGCACTGGATCACACTGTGCCACACTGGATCACACTACCGCACTGGATCACATTCTGCCGCACTGGATCACACTGTGCCACACTGGATCACATTCTGCCGCACTGGATCACATTCTGCCACACTGGATCACACTGCTGCACTGGATCACATTCTGCCGCACTGGATCACATTCTGCCACACTGGATCACATTCTGCCGCACTGGATCACACTGGATCACACTGCCGCACTGGATCACATTCTGCTGCACTGGATCACATTCTGCCACACTGGATCACATTCTGCCGCACTGGATCACATTCTGCCACACTGGATCACACTGCTGCACTGGATCACATTCTGCCACACTGGATCACATTGTACCGCACTGTATCACATTGTGCCGCACTGGACAACACTGTGCCGCACTGGATCACACTGTTCCGCACTGTATCACACTGTGCCGCACTGGATCACATTCTGCCGAACTGGATCACATTCTGCCGCACTGGATCACACTGTGCCACACTGGATCACATTCTGCCGCACTGGATCATATTCTGCCGCACTGGATCACACTGTGCCACACTGGATCACATTCTGCCGCACTGGATCACACTGTGCAGCACTGGATCACATTCTGCCGCACTGGATCACACTGTGCCACACTGGATCACATTCTGCCGCACTGGATCACATTCTGCCACACTGGATCACACTGCTGCACTGGATCACATTCTGCCGCACTGGATCACATTCTGCCGCACTGGATCACACTGCTGCACTGGATCACACTGTGCCACACTGGATCACATTCTGCTGCACTGGATCACATTCTGCTGCACTGGATCACACTCTGCCGCACTGGATCACACTGTGCCGCACTGGATCACACTGTGCCGCACTGGATCACATTCTGCCGCACTGGATCACACTGTGCCGCACTGGATCACACTGTGCCACACTGGATCACACTGTGCAGCACTGGATCACATTCTGCCGCACTGGATCACACTGTGCCACACTGGATCACACTGCCGCACTGGATCACATTCTGCCGCACTGGATCACACTGTGCCACACTGGATCACATTCTGCCGCACTGGATCACATTCTGCCACACTGGATCACATTCTGCCACGCTGGATCACATTCTGCCACGCTGGATCACACTGCTGCGCTGGATCACATTCTGCCGCACTGGATCACATTCTGCCGCACTGGATAACATTGTATAAATTCGCTCCGTCAGCCCCGCCCTCTCTCGGCTCCGGCCGCGCAGGGGTTAATGATGTAAAGTATTTTCCAACAAACAATCCACATATCTCTGCGAGGCGTCAGCCAATCAGAAGCCGCTTTCACTTTGTCCCCGCCCTCTATTGGCGGAGGCTCATCTAAATTTCCCGCCCCGTTTCAGGAAGACACTCCCCCTCCATCCCTGGTCGGAGCAGAGACTAGAAGATTCTGAGGAGTCATCGGGAGCGAAGACAACGGGAGATACAGCGGAGATACACAGCTGCGATACAGAGACCAGGAGATACACAGCTGCGATACAGAGACCAGGAGATACACAGCTGCGATACAGAGACCAGGAGATACACAGCTGCGATACAGAGACCAGGAGATACACAGCTGCGATACAGAGACCAGGAGATACACAGCTGCGATACAGAGACCAGGAGATACCAGAAGATACAGCGGGAATAAACTGCAGGGAAACAACTAAGATACACCGGAGATAGCTGAGATACACCGGAGATAGCTGAGATACACCGGAGACATGGCCAACTTCAACCGCGGACCGGCCTACGGGCTCTCCGCTGAGGTCAAGAACAAGGTGAGTCCTATAATGGGGCGGAAGGGGTTGCTCAGAGTTGTTGTTCTCCCTGCCCTTTGTCTTGTTTGGGGGGGTGGTTGTCCTGGGGGTGGTTGTTGTCCTGTACGGTGGAGGCGGTTGTCCTGTACGGTGGAGGCGGTTGTCCTGTACGGTGGGGGCGGTTGTCCTGTACGGTGGGGGCGGTTGTCCTGTACGGTGGAGGCGGTTGTTGTCCTGTACGGTGGAGGCGGTTGTTGTCCTGTACGGTGGAGGCGGTTGTTGTCCTGTACCTTGGGGGAGGTTGTCCTATACCTTGGGGGTGGTTGTCCTGTACAGTGGGGGGTGGTCGTCCTGTACCTTGGGGGCGGTTGTTGTCCTGTACGGCGGGGGCGGTTGTTGTCCTGTACCTTGGGGGCGGTTGTTGTCCTGTACGGCGGGGGCAGTTGTTGTCCTGTACCTTGTGGGCGGTTGTCCTGTACGGTGGGGGCGGTTGTCCTGTACGGTGGGGGCGGTTGTTGTCCTGTACGGTGGAGGCGGTTGTTGTCCTGTACGGTGGAGGCGGTTGTTGTCCTGTACGGTGGAGGCGGTTGTTGTCCTGTACCTTGGGGGAGGTTGTCCTATACCTTGGGGGTGGTTGTCCTGTACAGTGGGGGGTGGTCGTCCTGTACCTTGGGGGCGGTTGTTGTCCTGTACGGCGGGGGCGGTTGTTGTCCTGTACGGCGGGGGCGGTTGTTGTCCTGTACGGCGGGGGCGGTTGTCCTGTATGGTGGGGGCGGTTGTCCTGTACGGTGGGGGCGGTTGTCCTGTACGGTGGAGGCGGTTGTTGTCCTGTACGGTGGAGGCGGTTGTTGTCCTGTACGGTGGAGGCGGTTGTTGTCCTGTACGGTGGAGGCGGTTGTTGTCCTGTACCTTGGGGGTGGTTGTTGTCCTGTACGGCGGGGGCGGTTGTTGTCCTGTACCTTGGGGGTGGTTGTCCTGTACGGTGTGGGTGGTCGTCCTATACAGTGGGGGCGGTTGTCCTGGGGGTGTTTGTTGTCCTGTACGGTGGGGGTGGTTGTTGTCCTGTACGGTGGGGGTGGTTGTTTTCCTGTACGGTGGGGGCGGTTGTCCTGTACGGTGGAGGCGGTTGTCCTGTACGGTGGAGGCGGTTGTCCTGTACGGTGGGGGCGGTTGTCCTGTACGGTGGGGGCGGTTGTCCTGTACGGTGGAGGCGGTTGTTGTCCTGTACGGTGGGGGCGGTTGTTGTCCTGTACGGTGGAGGCGGTTGTTGTCCTGTACCTTGGGGGAGGTTGTCCTATACCTTGGGGGTGGTTGTCCTGTACAGTGGGGGGTGGTCGTCCTGTACCTTGGGGGCGGTTGTTGTCCTGTACGGCGGGGGCGGTTGTTGTCCTGTACCTTGGGGGCGGTTGTTGTCCTGTACGGCGGGGGCAGTTGTTGTCCTGTACCTTGTGGGCGGTTGTCCTGTATGGTGGGGGCGGTTGTCCTGTACGGTGGGGGCGGTTGTCCTGTACGGTGGGGGCGGTTGTCCTGTACGGTGGAGGCGGTTGTTGTCCTGTACGGTGGAGGCGGTTGTTGTCCTGTACCTTGGGGGAGGTTGTCCTATACCTTGGGGGTGGTTGTCCTGTACAGTGGGGGGTGGTCGTCCTGTACCTTGGGGGCGGTTGTTGTCCTGTACGGCGGGGGCGGTTGTTGTCCTGTACGGCGGGGGCGGTTGTTGTCCTGTACGGCGGGGGCGGTTGTTGTCCTGTACCTTGGGGGCGGTTGTCCTGTATGGTGGGGGCGGTTGTCCTGTACGGTGGAGGCGGTTGTTGTCCTGTACGGTGGAGGCGGTTGTTGTCCTGTACGGTGGAGGCGGTTGTTGTCCTGTACGGTGGAGGCGGTTGTTGTCCTGTACCTTGGGGGTGGTTGTTGTCCTGTACGGCGGGGGCGGTTGTTGTCCTGTACCTTGGGGGTGGTTGTCCTGTACGGTGTGGGTGGTCGTCCTATACAGTGGGGGCGGTTGTCCTGGGGGTGTTTGTTGTCCTGTACGGTGGGGGTGGTTGTTGTCCTGTACGGTGGGGGTGGTTGTTGTCCTGTACGGTGGGGGTGGTTGTTGTCCTGTACGGTGGGGGTGGTCGTCCTGTACGGTGGGGGTGGTCGTCCTGTACAGTGGGGGTGGTTGTCCTGGGGGTGGTTGTTGTCCTGTACGGTGGGGGTGGTCGTCCTGTACGGTGGGGGTGGTCGTCCTGTACAGTGGGGGCGGTTGTCCTGGGGGTGTTTGTTGTCCTGTACCTTGGGGGTGTTTTTGTTCTGTATGGTGGGGGTGGTCTCTATCAAAAACAGGCCAGATGTGTTGATGATGGAGTCATATATCGTTACTATGTATTTGTGGACTTTGTCCGGTCACATGGCATTACACATTACATTTTGCATGTGGTGATTGTGGAGGTGACAAGAGGCGCCGCTGATCTCCCCTGTAGAAATCTGTGTATTGTCCTCGGGAGGAGGATGGTGGCTATTGTTATGCTGATCTCTATGAATCGGGGTGGGGTGGGCCCAGGTGGTTCTTCTCTCTCTCTGTGTGGGAGCCTGTAGTCACCAGCACTCTCTCTGTGGGGGCCTGTAGTCACCAGCACTCTCTCTGTGGGGGCCTGTAGTCACCAGCGCTCTCTCTGTGGGGGCCTGTGGTGGTTTGCGCTCTCGCTCTTTGTGGTGGTCTGCGCTCTCTCTGTGGGGGCCTGTGGTGGTTTGTGCTCTCTACTCGCTCTGTGGGGGCCCGTGGTGGTCTGCGCTCTCTGTGGGGGCCTGTGGTGGTCTCTACTTTCTCTGTGGTAGTCTCTACTCTCTCTGTGGTGGTCTGGGCTCTCTGTGGTGGTCTCTACTCTCTCTGTGGTGGTCTGCGCTCTCTGTGGGGGCTTCTGGTGGTCTGTGCTCTCTTCTCACTCTGTGGGGGCTTGTGATGGTCTGTGCTCTCTTCTCACTCTGTGGGGGCTTGTGGTGGTTTGCGCTCTCGCTCTTTGTGGTGGTCTGCGCTCTCTCTGTGGGGGCCTGTGGTGGTTTGCGCTCTCGCTCTTTGTGGTGGTCTGCGCTCTCTCTGTGGGGGCCTGTGGTGGTTTGTGCTCTCGCTCTTTGTGGTGGTCTGCGCTCTCTCTGTGGGGGCCTGTGGTGGTTTGTGCTCTCTACTCGCTCTGTGGGGGCCCGTGGTGGTCTGCGCTCTCTGTGGGGGCCTGTGGTGGTCTCTACTTTCTCTGTGGTAGTCTCTACTCTCTCTGTGGTGGTCTGGGCTCTCTGTGGTGGTCTCTACTCTCTCTGTGGTGGTCTGCGCTCTCTGTGGGGGCTTCTGGTGGTCTGTGCTCTCTTCTCACTCTGTGGGGGCTTGTGATGGTCTGTGCTCTCTTCTCACTCTGTGGGGGCTTGTGGTGGTTTGCGCTCTCGCTCTTTGTGGTGGTCTGCGCTCTCTCTGTGGGGGCCTGTGGTGGTTTGCGCTCTCGCTCTTTGTGGTGGTCTGCGCTCTCTCTGTGGGGGCCTGTGGTGGTTTGTGCTCTCGCTCTTTGTGGTGGTCTGCGCTCTCTCTGTGGGGGCCTGTGGTGGTTTGTGCTCTCTACTCGCTCTGTGGGGGCCCGTGGTGGTCTGCGCTCTCTGTGGGGGCCTGTGGTGGTTTGCGCTCTCGCTCTTTGTGGTGGTCTGCGCTCTCTCTGTGGGGGCCTGTGGTGGTTTGTGCTCTCTACTCGCTCTGTGGGGGCCCGTGGTGGTCTGCGCTCTCTGTGGGGGCCTGTGGTGGTCTCTACTTTCTCTGTGGTAGTCTCTACTCTCTCTGTGGTGGTCTGCGCTCTCTGTGGTGGTCTCTACTCTCTCTGTGGTGGTCTGCGCTCTCTGTGGGGGCTTCTGGTGGTCTGTGCTCTCTTCTCACTCTGTGGGGGCTTGTGGTGGTCTGTGCTCTCTTCTCACTCTGTGGGGGCTTGTGGTGGTCTGCGTTCTTCTCACTCTGTGGGGGCCCGTGGTGGTCTGCGCTCTCTCTCTCTGTGGGGGCCAGTGGTGGTCTGCGCTCTGTGGTGCCCCGTTACTCTGTAATGTCATCAGGACATAAAGCTCCTGGCACCCCAATCTGTCAGGTGACCGCGGCCCTTGATCTATAGATAACGTATACACCGGGATCAGTGTAACCCTTCAGTGTCCAGGTCACAGCATTTCCATGTAGCAGAGCCCGTTTATATCATGTTGAGGTCCGGGGGTGTTTCCTGCTTGTTACCCCCATCATCCTGATCAATCATACCTATCCTCCTCATCAATCACCTCCATCATCCTCCTCATCCATAGTCTAGGAAATTTCAGGGGGAATCCTACTCCTCCCCCGTCCCTTCCCCCCCCCGCACATTCCTGGGGCATTACCTCATGGCTTCTGGGTAGTGGAGCCGTCCCACGCCGCGGCCCCGCACACTGATCCCATTGTCTCCTCAGCCAGAAGCACAAAGACGCTGCCGGCTTCACATCCCCAGAACAGAGGCAACTTCCCTGGATCCATCCGATCTCCTGCGTGTGATCATGTGATCCAACTAGAGGGGGGGGGGGGCATTGGTTCACAGAAATCATCAATTGGGGAATCCAATCTGGTACAATGTGGAGGTGTTGCTCCTGGCAACCAATCAGGTGGCACCTTTCATTCTTATAGGCATCTGGTGGTCACCTGATCAGTTGCCGTGCGTGAAAACAGTAATTGGTCTTCATTTTGCTTTAATCCCCTCAGTTATATCTGTATTTACACTAAGCCACCATCTCTGTTCCCCGCATCACGTACTGTACAGATCATTCTGGAGCGGTCTCCTTATCTGCAGGAACGTCTGTCCTCTCAGGGTCAGGTACTTTCCCTCATGACGTCTCTGTCCTCTCAGGGTTGGATCCTTTCCCTTGTGCCGTCTCTGTCCTCTAGGGGTCATGGTTCTTTCCCTGAAGATGTCTCTGTCCTCTTGGGGTCAGGTACTTTCCCTGAAGATGTGTCTGTCCTCTCAGGGTCAGGTACTTACCCCCTGATGACCTCTCTGTCCTTTTAGGGTTTGATCCTTTACCTTGTGCCGTCTCTGTCCTCTTGGGGTCAGGTACTTTCCCTGAAGATGTGTCGGTCCTCTCAGGGTCAGGTACTTACCCCCTGATGACCTCTCTGTCCTTTTAGGGTTTGATCCTTTACCTTGTGCCATCTCTGTCCTCTTGGGGTCAGATACTTTCCCTGAAGATGTCTCTGTCCTCTTGGGGTAAGGTCCTTTCTCTTGTGATGCCTCTTTCCTCTCTGGGCAGGTACCTTCTCTGAAAAACCAGTAGACCACCAGATGTGGTCCAATAATACCCTAAGGTTCCCAACCATCAAATATTTACAGGACTTTATTAATAGGGTCCAACTGAAATAATTATAACTGGTGCACTTAGTGTCCAAAAATAAAGATGAAAAACACACATTTAAAAACAGTGTGCGATTAACCATCTGATTTTTAGATGATATGGGCTCTAATGGCTCCATTAGAAATGGTCAGATAGTGGGGAGCATTTTGGTAACAGTGCTCCTGGTCCACTGTTGAGGGGGGGGGGTGATGATGAGGTTTGGAGGATGATGCTGGTGATTTGGGGGAGGGGTGATCAAGTTTGGAGGAGGATGCTGGTGATCTGGGGGGGTGAGGTTTGGAGGAGGATGCTGGTCATCTGGGGGGGGGGGGGTGATGAGGTTTGGAGGAGGATGCTGGTCATCTGGGGGGGGGGGGTGATGAGGTTTGGAGGAGGATGCTGGTCATCTCAGGGGGTTGATGAGGTTTGGAGGATGGTGCTGATGATCTGGGGGGGGGGGTTGAGGTTTGGAGGATGATGCTGATAACGATTACAGTGATCTCCGGTTTTTGAGGGAGAATATTCTGTAGATGTAAGTGGTGTCTCCTCTGTATTGGGGTTCTCTGTGGATCTTGGTGTCATCATAGATTGCAGGCATCCATGATGTCCATGTCATTGACCCAACCAGAATCGTCTGCCCTTTGTGGGAGCTGGAGCCCTTATGATGTCAGTGTTTCCTGTTCTGGTTTTACCATCTCCTATTTCCCTCTCCCAGTTTTTGGTGTCGCATGTAATATGAGCTGCTGTGCACTCAGTAATTCCTTTACCTCTCTAGGTGGTTGGATCACTCTAAAAAAAAAAAAAACAGTGAAGAACCATCTTCAGATTTCTAGGTGCACTTCCAGCCTCCGCTTCTCTTCTCCTCTGCAGACCCCAGCGGGCATACAGAACGGGACATCCAGGGCAGGCACATATTTCTCTGGACCAGTTTGTGGACGCACTGGAAACTGATTTAAGCCTTTGCAGTGCAAGAAATCCAAAACAAAAATTTGTTTGACCCAGGTTTTGTTGTACATTTCCAATGTAGGATACAAATCAAATATCTCCATCAAATCTGCAGTGTGTCAAGGACGTGTTATTGGTAGGATGGATGAGGTGTAGAGTAGAGGTCTCCTGGTGTGCGTGGCGGAGTCTATTTGTTCACGTATCCTCGGGGTGTTCAGGAAAATGTTCTTTCCGTTTACTGCACATCCATAGATGGAACCAAAGAAACCGGTTCAGCAGTGGAAACCTAAAAACTCCATGTGATCTGCGCTGTAAGGTTTCCAGGAGGTGAGATCAGCGTCACTGGTGGCATCCACTGCTCACACTGTACACCCTGAGGGACAAAGACTGGTGTGAATTATCAACTTGTTTAAAGCACAAATGTTGTGGAGAAGGGGCGGCTATGCGACAATTGTATCAAATTTCGCACAGACTTTTTTAATACAATTGTCGCATAGAGCTATATTGATATAGGCCAAGGCTGACCTGCCCTGTGAAAACGTCTAAATCTGGCCCCATGCAACTTTTTTGCGACATTTCACAAAAAGTCACACATGATAAATTAGTGTCCACTGCACAAAGTGCTCTAAATAAGATCATTTTATGATCAGGAAACTTAAACCATCCAAATAAAGTGTTGCAGAAAGTCAAATGGGGCCAATCTGTGACTTTTCCTTTAAATGGGCACTGTCACCAACTTTATTTTTTTATATTTTTGTAGTACTTATGTACTACAACATATCTCTAATATGCTTTTATTATTTTTTTTTTCATTAAAAAGTTTTAATTTACATTTAAAAACCGGCCACTGAAAAGGGACTGATTTTGGAGTGGCAATCAGTCCTTTTACAGTTAGGGTGCACTCACTCCCTGCCTGTCAATCAGACAGGCGGGAGCGAGCGCATTGGCTCCCCGGCCACTGGCTGGGAGGCCACTCCTCCCGCACATCGCCGCTGCCCCTGCACGCCCGCTGCCGGACTCTGCAGTAACTGCAAGTGTAATGAGCAAACGGGGTATGCGGGGCGAGGGGGGGGGGGCTGAACGGGCTAGTGCCGTAGCGGGGGGGGGGGGGGGGTAAACGGGCTAGCAAAACAAAAAAAATAGGATGGTGGGAGCTACCCTTTAACAAATTGAGATGAAAAAAGCACTCTACCATCAGAGGAACTGACGGAGCCACAGGGCAGGGTCCCCCGAGGGATGCGGGAGGCGGTGAGGATCATGAGGGGTGATGGGGGTGAGGTTGTGGTGATAATAGTGGATGATGTGGTAGCGTTTATGGGGGGGCGGTGATGACGGGGGCGGGGAGTATGGGCTTATCTCATCGAAGACCCCCCCCCCCCCCCAAAGTCAGTTTCCAGGAAGTGATAGATGGTCAGTCGGTCATTCACCACGACAGCTCCTGCAGAATTCTTTCACGTTGGGAGTAGTTGTACTGGGGCCGATGTTTTCCTCTCTGGTCGAGTTCTTCTCGGTGACGTTACATTCTCCTGGGAACTTGTCTTTCTTGTTTTGCTCTTTGTGCATCTTGTATTATTTTCTTTCTGAACATTTCACCTGGATTCCTTAGATCATTGTGGTTCCTCTTCCTTGATCTGCTGGTCTGTACCAGCCAGTAATGGGGATCTCCAAAGTCAATGAGCTGCCGTTTGGGGTCATAAATAAGTTTGTGGGTTGTGGTCTGTGACAGCACCAAACACCAAGCTCCAGAACTTCCATTGGTGGCCCCCAACAGTGACTATCCTTTCCTGCAGCGCACTTTTCTTTGGCCCCTAACAATGACTACCCCCTCCTGCAGTTCACCTCCCGGGGCCCCCAACAGGGACTACCTCCTCCTGCAGTCCACCTCTCTGGGGCCCCCAACAGGGACTACCCCCTCCTGCAGTCCACCTCCCTGGGGCCCCCAACAGTGACTACCTCCTCCGATTCTCTTCCTCTTTTGTGCTTTTTTTTTGCCCTGTATATAAATTGCCTGTGATCAATAACATGAGAATTTTCATGACGATGGATTTGCATTTGCTCTCAGTGCAGAGAAGCACAACCCCCAACATCCTCCTGTGTGGCCCCGGGGAGCTGGAACATTATCGTAGGAGGTATTCTCCTATAAAGCAGAAAGTGTTCATGTGACCTGCTGCTACAACTTGTATGTCTTATCGAGAAAAGTGTAAAACGGAAAAAGAACAATAAAAACCTGGATAGCACAAGACAACATGCAAACCAATGAAAAAGGACAAGATCAGACTTACCTGTGATGGATGACAGATGAGCCCCACCCTCTGTGTCACATGACTCTCATCAGCCTATGAAAGAGTCTCATTCCCTGTTCCTTATTCACAATGATAAAGGCAGAGAGCTATCTGATCAGAAATGTGGTTATCACCGTGGATAAGACATCTACAGGACATCCCGGCCTCAACAGATCCAAATGATATCTAGAAGTTTCTTCTCATGGAAGGGTCCAGAACCTTCCAGGACATGGTGGAGAGAGGAGCTGAGAGGACCATATTGAAGATACAACATTCAGAATTTAAGGCTGAGTTTGAGACATCTGAAATGATGGTCCTGTACCATGTGCTGCAAACTAAGGAAGACAACCCTATGACTCCACTGTCTAAAGGAAGATGGAAAAACGTTACATAGACAACAAACAATCCTCTCCCTTCACACCCCACATCACTGGTCATTGTGAGCCCTAATCTCATCCTCTCTCTCCACACCCACCATCTCTAGTAATTGTGAGACCTAATCCCATCCTCTCCCTCCACACCCACCATCTCTGGTCATTGTGAGCCCTAATCCCATCCTCTCCATCCACACCCCACATCGATGGTCATTGTGAGCCCTAATCCCATCCTCTCCCTTCCCATTCCACATCTAGGATCTTTGTGAGCCCTAATCCCATCCTCTCCCTCCACACCCCACATCATGGGTCATTGTGAGCCCTAATCCCATCTTTTCCCTTATGACTATACCTGTCTGAGGTTTTAGAATATTCTGAGATTTATAGTCATAACTTGCTGTGTACTGAATGTAGACCATTGTACGTGGAGCCGCACAGGCCGCTGTGTGCGATCTGAAGTGCAGCAGATTTTTCCATATTGTTCTTCTGCTGCCTGGAGCTCATTTTGCTCTCATAGAAGGAGGGGCCTGACAGTTCCAATCAGACGTCCTGCAGCTTCTCCTCATCTCTCTGCCGACACCATCTCCATCACTTTCCATTTTAGTTACCAGTTTTTCAGGCCTCGTAATCTGCGGCCTCGGGGCTTTAGTCTCTGCTGACTGTCTTTAGCCGATGATCTTCACCTTCACAACCCTCAGCTGATCCCTGATAATTCGTGGAGACGAGCAGCATATATGTGAATGTTATACGTAAGGAAACTGATAGAAATGAGCAGAATATAGTGAGATCTACAGTTCATTTCGGGGAGTTGTTCACATCCTCACGTTGGTTTGCGGTTTCACTATGGAACGTCTGTTTGAGATCCTAAAATAAGCTAAACATATGGAGGAAACACAAGCTGGATATTTGATATCATCATTTCTTAGGGTGGGGACTGAAAATTCCAGATTTTCTGACACCTGGTGTTGTCTTAAAGGATGGTTGGAATTGTTTGGATTTGTCTCTGCAATGGAGAATCATCGGGACAGGCAGGACTAGAGAGTGATGGGTAGGTGAAGGCTTGATTGTCATTTAGGGGAGGGGATGTCTTGCTTTAAGACCAGTTCTAGAACCATTGCCAGGTTTTCCATAGTGTTATGGATTTCATGTGTCGTGTGTTGGAGGCAGATATGGATATATTACAGGGGACTCTACCTTCTGAAGGAGGCTACTTTGCATACTGTAAAGAGTTGTCTTTCTATAGGTGGTACCATCCCTATAAGTCAGTGCTTCACCTACCTTCTAAAAGAGCCTTCAAATCTGAATCTCCCCTGAAGGACCAGTCACCAGCCATAGATTGGCGTTTCAGAGAGCCTGCTTTCGCCCTTCTGGAGGAGATCATTGTCTGGCTTATAAGACTCTACAGCACCTGGATTTCACCCCGAGGAAGGACATAATCCCCTAAAACCTGGATTCTTCATACTCTCACTAAATGGCCTTCAAAATGGATTTGCCTCTTGTTGCAGTAAGGCCTACTGTACCCTCGGATCTTGCCAAGAGGCTAGGAGAGACTGAAGCCAAGTTACTTTTGTGTCTCGGGAGTGGTGACTCAGTGAGCCTATCCTCCCAGTGAGTTTTGGCACTTCAGAGTTGACTCACTGGCACCAACCTGTACACTTTTGGGATTCACCTCTTGAGTCCTGGCCTTCTGGCTAGGATCAGAGAAATTTTTATAGATCCGGCCGGATGACTGGGCAGTAATTCACTGCATCATCCACTTATTTGTATGTCCCTTTTTTCACTATGCCACGTTTGTCGTGTTTATGTTCACTAGGATGGTCAGGGTGCAGTGGCCCTTCTGGGTGTCTAGGGCAAGTGTGTGTGGCCTTCTGGTTCCTCACCTCCCTGCAACTCTGGGCATTTCTGCTTTGGCTGAGATGCTATCAGTATACCGCTCTCTGGCTGACCTCTAGGTTGATGCCAGGAGCACTTGCAGTCCCTTCGTAGCTTTGGCTAAAAAAAAAGACATTCAATGGGAAAGGGTAGGTTTGTTGGGGGGCCTCTCTCCTTTCAAAGTAGGACTTACAAACGACCGCATTTTTTTTTTTTTTTTTTTTGGTGTGACACATTTGCACTTTTTTTCTTGCACTTGGGTGATAGCACGTGCCTCGGCTCTTTAAAGACATTTCTGGTTGTTTGGTATTCTTCTACCAGAGCATAAAAGGCCTATCGTTTTTCCGTGCCTTGTTTATCACCTGTATATGCCTGTTTGGGTGGAAAGGGTTTCCTGACCATCAGGTGCTGGATTATAGGACTTTTAATGATTGTAATGTGAGGATCCGTAATCTACAGTGTTTTTCTGCATCATTGTTACTCTTGAGTATTACTCCACTACCACCACGCACACTCCAGCAGCGATGTTGAAGCAAGAGAATTCACATCCGTAACTAGGAAAATTCTAATTCCTTTAGATAAAAGGCCTAACGCTGTTTCCTTTTACCTTTATTCTTCTTGGTTTTGTCCTGTAGAGGAGTGTCTGGCACAGTGTGTGGGGTCTCTAGTTTGTCATTAGATTTCACTTTAATCACTGAAATGCTACAAACCACAAACCTATAAGGCCAGAGGTGAGAACTAGAGATGAGCGAACTTTTCAAAAACTCGATTCGGCCGATTCGCCGAATTTTCCGAAAAAGTTCGCTTCAATCCGAATTTTTTCGCGGCGGATCTATATTAACCCCTTAAGGACTCAGCCCATTTTGGCCTTAAGGACTCAGACAATTTAATTTTTACGTTTTCATTTTTTCCTCCTCGCCGTCTAAAAATCATAACTCTTTTTTATATTTTCATCCACAGACTAGTATGAGGGCTTGTTTTTTGCGCGACCAGTTGTCCTTTGTAATGACATAACTCATTATATCATAAAATGTATGGCGCAACCAAAAAACACTATTTTTGTGGGGAAATTAAAAAGAAAAATGCAATTTTGCTAATTTTGGAAGGTTTCGTTTTCACGCCGTACAATTTACGGTAAAAATAATGTGTGTTCTTTATTCTGAGGTTCAGTACGATTAAAATGATACCCATTATTACATACTTTTCTATTATTGTTGCGCTCAAAAAAAATCACAAACTTTTTAACCAAATTAGTATGTTTATAATCCCTTTATTTTGATGACCTCTAACTTTTTTATTTTTCCATATAAGCGGTGGTATGAGGGCTCATTTTTTGCGCAATGATCTGTACTTTTTTTTATGCCACATTTGCATATAAAAAACTTTTAATACATTTTTATTTATTTTTTTATAAAATGTATTAAAAAAGTAGCAATTTAGGACTTTTTTTTTTTTACGTTCACGTCGTTCACCGTACGGGATCATTAACATTTTATTTTAATATTTACGCACGCGGCGATACCAAATATGTCTATTAAATTTATTTTTTACGCTTTTATTGGGGAGGGGATGTTTCACTTTTTTTTTTTTACTTTTACTTTTAAATTTTTTTACATTTTTTTTTTACACTTGAATAGTCCCCATAGGGGACTATTCATAGCAATATCATGATTGCTAATACTGATCTGTTCTATGATCTGTCTGCTCGATCTCAGACCAGAGCAGAAGACGCTGCGAGACGGAAGGAGGAAGGTGAGGGGACCTCCGTGCGGCGTTCTGAATGATCGGATCCCCGCAGCAGCGCTGCGGGCGATCCGATCATTCATTGAAATCGCGCACTGCCGCAGATGCCGGGATCTGTATTGATCCCGACACCCGAGGGGTTAATGGCGGACGCCCGCGAGATCGCGGGCGTCGGCCATTGCCGGCGGGTCCCTGGCTGCGATCAGCAGACGGGATCAGCCGCGCATGACACGGGCATCGCTCCGATGCCCGCGGTTATGCACAGGACATAAATGTACGTCCTGGTGCGTTAAGTACCACTGCACCAGGACGTACATTTACGTCCTGCGTCCTTAAGGGGTTAAAAAAGGCTTATTTCTAGCCTACATACAGCCTCTATAGGGGTATAGAACACTTTGCTGTGTTCTAAAACGCATATGGAGTGTGCTGGGGTAGTGAAATAATACTGTTATTCAGAATAACATGCAGATTACCGGCATCACTTTTCGAATCACTGCTGCACAGCAGCACAATGACAGAGCCTGGTGGTGGCATCAGTGTCAGGAGAACATATAGTGACTGAATGACATAGCGTGGAGGTGTTGGTAGCATGAGGACACCATATAGTGGCTGAATGACACAGCTTGGATGAGGCTGAAGCATGAGGACACCATATAGTGGCTGAATGACACAGCGTGGAGGTGTTGGCAGCATGAGGAGACCATATAGTGGATGAATGACACAGCGTGGAGGTGTTGGCAGCATGAGGACACCATATAGTGGCTAAATGACACAGCGTGGAGGTGTTGGCAGCATGAGGAGACCATATAGTGGATGAATGGCACAGCCCGGAGTTGCCAGCAGCTTGAGTAGGCACTAGGCCTTCACAATCCCTAAGATTAAAAGATGAATTAAGAAATTTAAACCGAAGATTTTGGATAGCGGGTGCTACCTATGAGAAAATGTTTAATTCCCAGACCCAGGCCCCACAGCGGCATCAGTAACCCATATATTGGCTGAATGACACAGTCTGGAGTTGGCTGATGCATGAGTACACACTAGGGCTTCACAATCCCCCCCCCCAAAAAACACAACAATTGTAGAAATTTCTGAAGAAGACTTTTGGATAGCAGGTGCTACCTATGAGAAAATTTGAAATTCCCAGACCCAGACCCAGCAGTGCCATCAGTAAACCATATATATATTGCCTGAATGACACAGGCTGGAGTTGGCTGATGCATGAGTATGCACCAAAGCTTCACAATCCCTAATAAAAAAGACAAACATTTTTTACGAAAAATTTTTATGAAAATTTAGGACAGCGAGTGCTCTATATATATTACCAGAATGACGCAGCCTGGAGTTGGCGGCAGCATGAGGAGACCATTGAAATGTGTGATTTTTTAAAATTTGAAATAAAAATTTGTGTCCCGGACCCCGCCGTGTGGGTACAAATGACCTAATCTCACAAGCACCCACAGGGCTCATGTGGCTGTAAGATGTAGGCGCAACGTCTCCATAGCCCTGACCAGCCATTTTTGGTTTTTGTATATTTGTTTAAGAACAAGCGCATATCTGAGAGTCCAGAAGACTCTATAATGCAGGACGGTGGACCACCAAAAGACATTCTTCCATAAAATAATTTTTTTATGAAATAAAGAGACAGAGTTCATCCCTCTCCGTATTTTTTGGGAAAATTTTACTTAAAAAATCAGACGCAACAAGCGTTCAATAGTGTAATGGTTATTATTCTGGAAAATTCAAGTTTATTACAGTGATAATTATGAGAAAATTTGAAAAAACACTACCCAAGAGTGTTTAATAACCCCATACATTGCACCATAAATGTTGAAATTTAAATTAAGCATGTATGTATGTATTTCAAAAATCCTAAAATTAAAGGCCCAAGCCCAGAAGCATCATGAAGTCAAGTAGTTCCTGGAAGACACAGAAGCAGTCAGGAGTATGCATCAGCAGTACCCAAGAGGCTTTAATAACCCATTACATTGCAGCATCAATCGCGAGATCGAGCAATAACAGGTGTGTTATGCCCTCAATGTCCGGGCTGCACGCGCGCTACACTGAATGGACCAGCGTGTGTCTTTCACCGACAGGTACGGGTAACCCGCTGAACCCCGTTCGCGATAGGGATCAGGGATTGCAATTATTTGCCAGGAAAGAAGAATCACAACTAAGTGCGGGTCATAAGCTCGGGTTCATTAAGTCCCTGCCCTTTGTACACACCGCATGTCTCTACTACCGATTGAATGGTTTAGTGAGGTCCTTGTATCGGCCCCGGCGGGGTAGGAGAAAGCCCTGTCAGAGCGCCAAGAATTTAAAGATCATTCTTGAAATTTGCATTAAGCATGTATTAGCTACTGCTAAACTTCCAAAAATTAAAGGCCCAAAGCCAGAAGTGTCAGTGAGGCAAGTAGTTCCTGAAAGACACAGGATGAGTCAGGAGCAGGCAATTGCAGTACCCAAGAGGGTTTCATAACCCCTTACATTTAAAGGTCAATGTTGACATTTGCATTAAGCATGTATTTAGCTACTACTAAACATCCAAAAATTAAAGGCAAAAGGCCAGAAGCATCAGTGAGGCAAGTAGTTCCTGAAAGACACAGGATGATCCGGGAGCAGGCAATCGCAGTACCAAAGAGGGTTTCATAACCCTAATTGATAACCCAAGAGGGTTTCATAACCATAATTGGGAAGTGTTGGTGTAGCAGCATGGTCAACCTACTCTGAGGCATCTGGCATTGGTGGCTGGAAATCCTGGCTGATCCATCCCTTATTTATCTTGACAAACGTCAGTCTCTCCACATTTTTAGTGGACAGACGAGTTCTCCTTGGGGTGACTATGGCCCCGGCCGTACTAAACACCCGCTCTGATGGCACACTACTGGCCGGGCAGGACAGCTTTTCCAGGGCAAACTCTGCTAGTTGCGGCCATAAATCAAGTTTGGCTGTCCAGAAGTCCAGCGGATCTTCAATGGTTGTTGGCATGGTCATGTCAAGGTATGCCACCACCTGCTGGTTCAGGTCCTGCTCCATGTCTACCTGCTGCTGATGAGTTGATTCACTATGCGGGTGAAGAAAGCTACTCACCAGCGACTGTAGACTCAGGCTGCTGCTGATTGAGCTGGTACTGCTCCTGCCACCCCTCCCCTCCCCAGCAGCCATGGCAGTGGAAGGTGAGCGCAGAGGGCCCCCCGAGTCAGACCTGCGAGTGGATGGACCATGTGGCTGATAGGCATCGGCCAACTGACTACATAGAATCTCTCTGTAGTAGGTCAGTTTGTCCTCCCTCTCAGTGGGTGTAAAAAAGGCCCCCATTCTGGGACGGTAGCGAGGGTCTAATAAGGTGGAGATCCAGAAGTCATCCCGCTGACGAATTTTGACAATTCGGGGGTCACTACGCAAGCAACTGAGCATGCATCGTGCCATTTGCGCCAGTGACTTGGAGGGACTACCTGCCTCCATCTCCACTGCATACTGCCACGGTGTGTCTGGGTCCTGTGTCTCGCCTTACTCAACCCTCCGAGTCCTCTGGCTGCTCCTGCTTCTCCTCTCCAGTCCGATGACTAGAAACACTGGCCATCTCATCCAAACTAAACTGTGCTCCGCTCTGCCCCTCATCATCCTCCTCCTCCAGTTCAGCCCCCACAGGGCTCATGTAGCCTTGAGATGTAGGCGCAGCGTCTCCATTGCCGTGACCAGCCATGGTTTCAATCATTTGTTGTAGGAAATGTAGGAGTGGAATTACGTAGTTCATGGCGTAATCCAAGCAACTTACAAATAATGTGGCTTCCTCAAAGGGCCTCTGCAAACGGCAGGTGTCACGTATGAGCTGCCACCGGTTCACATTGAAGTTAGGCTGGGTTCACACCACGATTTCTTAAATACGGTTCTCGTATACGGTTTGGAGGAGGGGGGCGGGGCTTAATTGCGGCGCCCGCACTCAGCCGTATTCGGGAACCGTATTTAATACAAGTCTATGAGCCGACCGGAGTGAACCGCAGCCTCCGGTCGACTTCGTTTTCAGCCGTATGCGGTTTCCCGACCGCAGGCAAAAACGTGGTCGACCACGTTTTTGCCTGCGGTCGGGAAACCGCATACGGCCGAAAACGAAGCCGACCGGAGGCTGCGGTTCACTCCGGTCGGCTCATAGACTTGTATTAAATACGGTTCCCGAATACGGCTGAGTGCGGGCGCCGCAATTAAGCCCCGCCCCCTCCTCCAAACCGTATACGGGAACCGTATTTAAGAAATCGTGGTGTGAACCCAGCCTTACACAGGGGAGTACTTCTATCTGCTTGGATCATCAAGAAATCGGTGATGGATTTTCTTTGTATAGTCTTTCCAACATATGGAGGGTGGAATTCCAACATGTGGCAACGTCGCAAATAAGACTATGTTGTGGGATACCGTTCTGACGCTGCAGCTCAAGGAAGGTGTGCTTGGCGGTGTAAGAGTGGCTGAAGTGCATGCACAGTTTCCTTGCCATTTTCAGGATGTTTTGCAAATGGGGTGAAGACTTGAGGAAGTGCTTGACAACCAGATTCAACACGTGTGCCATGCAGGGCGCATGTTTCACACTTCCTTGTCGCAGCACGGACACGATGTTCTTCCCATTGTCGATCACCATGGTTCCCATTTCCAGATTTTGTGGAGTAAGCCATACTCGGATTTCTTTACGAATGAACTTTAGCAGTTCCTCTCCTGTGTGACTCCGTTCGCCAATGCAAACCATGTGAAGAACAGCTTGACACCTCCGTGCCCTACACATATGGTACGATGAAGGGCCACCAAGATTTGTACGTGCAGTGGAGGCCGAGGACACGGTGGAGGATGAGGAGGCGGTGTTGCATACTGTAACAGGACCAACTGCCTGGGAGCAAGAGCGTGGAGGAGGATGCAGTGTGACCTGTCCAAGTTGCTGTTGTGGCTGTGCAGGAACCACATTTACCCAGTGGGCCGTAAAAAACAAGTATTGTCCCTGCCCATAGTTACAGCTCCACACATCGACGCTGCCGTGCACTTTTGAACACACCGACAATCTCAAGGACTGGCCCACAAACTTATGCAGGGCTGGTACTGCCTTCTTTGCAAAGAAATGACGGCTTGGGACTCTCCACCTCGGCTCGGCACAAGCCATCAATTCTCTGAAAGGTGCAGAGTCCACCACTTGAAAAGGGAGTGACTGCAATACCAGCAATTTGGACAGGAGCACATTCAACCTATGCGCCGTTGGATGAGTGGGCGCATACTGTTGTCTCTTGGACATGGCTTCGCCGATGGATTGTTGGCGGAATGGCTGACTAAAAGCGGGAGAAGCAGGAGCGACAGAAGGAGGGTTTGACACACGGCTCCCTTCGGCTGAGGTGGTGGAGCCTTGGCTGGATGAAGGAGGGAGCGGATGGCCACTGGGTGATGCAGCAGGCTGGACCACTACATCGGAGCCACGGTTCTCCCAGGCCGCTTTATGGCAGATCTTGCATGTGGCTACGTGAACCTCCTCCGGATGCCTTATGAAAATCTTCCACCCCGCCGAGTAGCTTATTTTCCCACCTGCAGTCCGCACTAATTGACTGCTACTGGTGCCGTCTCCAGGAACCCCTGTTCCACTACCTCCCGGAAAGGTAGGCTGCCGCGAAGCAGGTGGTCTCCCCCAGGTATGTTTGGCTCCTGAATTTCCACTCCTGCCACCAAGCTAACTGCCAACTGTGCTACCGCCTTGCTGCCTCAAGGGCAACCTGCAACTCTCTTCTCCTGATGATGATGATGATGAAGCCCCTTCTGCACCCGGCTCCCAATTGCGATCGGCTTCATCATCATCAACAGGTGTGCATGTCACTGATGTCCTCCTCAGGTTCCCCAACAGTGTCTGCTTCAGGACCCTGAACACTTGCAACACCGCCTCCCACATCACTCTCCGCATCACTACTTGGCCGCCTAGCGGAGCAAGCAGCGCATGTCTCCTCCCCTTCTTGACTGTCCAGTAGCTGCTGACTGTCCTCCATTAGATCGTCCTCAGTAAATAGTGGAGCTGAACCCACAGCATAAGATACTTCTCTAGGAGAGGGAACAGCATAGGACAAAGTCAATGGGAGGACAGGGACTGCTCCCGGGCCATGCCAACTGAGGGTTGTGTGTGAGGAACCCACCGACTGTTGACTGGGGGTGTCAGATGTCACTTGTGATGATGTGGATGAGCGTGTTAACCAATCGACGACGGCAGATGGGTTGCTGGTGGAGACACGACCGCTGGCTGATAATTGGAGCTCAGGCCTCTCGCTGTGACTCCTGCTGTCACTCGCCCCAGGTCTGCTGCCAACTCTGCCTGAAGTATTTAGGCCTCTGCCACTCCTCTGTGTACGTCCTGGCACTTCTCTGCCTGACATACTTAGTGCGTTTATGAGGGTATTACAATACGCTACACTACTCTTTAAACAGTATTTGTCTAGAGCAGCAGCAGGTGATTACTTACGGCTGTCCTTTCACAGAATGTAGGCCCTTTACAGATTAACAGGTACAAGATGGTACATTACTTGGATGTACGTATGCGGTATGCACTGATGAGGGCAGTAATATGCCAACTATACGCAGAAAAAACTCTGTATTTTTGTAAAACACCAGCGGGTGTATACTATTGTTTGGACTTTGACGGTATGGAGCACCTTGACAGCTTAATAGGTACTAAGTGGTACAATACTTGGATGTACCTATGCGGTATGCACTAATGAGGGCAGTAATATGCGCAACAATACGCAGAAAAAACTCAAAAAAAAAAAAAAAAACAGCCGGTGATTAGTATTGTTTGGACTTGCACAGTATGTAGCCCCTTGACAGATTAACAGGTACAAAATGGTGTAAATGCACTACAGTCCACTGAACAATCACATATTTCTGAACAGCAGCAGGACCCAAAAGTGCAGCACCACAAAAAAACTAAAAAATCCAGGGATTAAACCCTAAATTGCACTCTGTCACACAATTCTGAGCAGCAGAAGATTTGTGGAGCAAAAAAAAAAACTCAATAGAGCTGAAAAATGAGGAGATGAGATGGTGGATAAAGTTGAGGCAGCTTGGAGATGTGTATGAGGCAGCTGACAGCTATCTGCCCCTCTCTGCTGCAATGCTCTATAACGTGAATAGGAGGTTTAGCAATCAATGATCCTTCTCAGAGTAACAGCACAGCACTCTGCACTCCTGCCTTTCCCTAATGCTGATGTGACTAGCAGTTGCAGTGTAACGCTGTGGTATGAGCTATTCACACACACAGTCGTAACTAATTCGGGTTCGTCAACTTCAATTCGCTCATCACTAGTGAGAACCCATATAGGGCACTGCTCCTCAATGTAGGACCCATGTGTAGAAATTACATATCAGTGAGGGGCACAAGACGTTGGAACAGTGGATTACTGGTGACCTGTTAGGCCCTTTATGACCTGTGCAGACTCTGGCCCCAGTACGTGGATGGCGCTCTCATACGGTGACGCAGCCTTATATGGCAATGTTCCCAGACATACAACCGTGCAGGAAGTTTATAATTTCTGGCACGTGGCCAACACTGGCGCGGAAATTTGAAGCAGATTTTTCTTTACTGAGCTCATGCGAAAGTTCTCATTCTGGTTACTTCATGCAAAGATTTAGAGGGAAGCGATCAATGAGACTGTGACAGTGCCACCGCGTGAACCTTCACAGCTGATGGTTAACCCTTTACTACTCTATTAGCCGGACACTGATTAGTCCCTACCCACAATCCCTTTTTGCAGCTTCTTCCTGTATTTACATTTTTATTTCTGGGCCACTGAAGATGATGGATTTGGTGCTGAAGTCTGTGATTATCGTAGATCACGTACAGCTGTGGTGGCTCTGGATCACTGCACAAATTTTCTGGGGTCCTTCAGGTCTCCGATTTAGTCTCGCACTTTGAAGGTGCCGTTCACATTAGATATAAAAAGGCTGATGGCTGAGCAGCTACTGTCTGAATTGTACGTACTGTATGATGTTTGACACCTGGATAAGGATGAACCATTTTTCTGAGAACATGGCCGACTTCTTTCCAGATGATGGTCTATCATTGTTGGATAAAATGATCGGTCATTAACAAACTCTCCCTACGCTTGATTCCTTTGATTGAATTTGTTTTTATGGTGTCTTTACGGATCAGTTAATTGGCTCCAGTGTGCACCTGACATAGTGGACATTAGGTTGTGAGCTCTATAAGAATCGGGCTGAATGATTGTACAAACTGCAGAGTATGTTGTTGATATGAGTAACAATGTAAGGCGGCAGGTCATATGGATGGTCGGTCAGGAACCTAGGGGTACAAGGGTAAGATTAATATGTCCTCAGTAGTAGATGGAGAGAGGAATATTAAGCTGCTGATGTCCTCCTCAGTTTAGTGCATCGTATATGTATTGCCTCCTGCAGTGAATGCCATGCAAGTTAGATTGACGCCGTCTTACATCCTCAGCTGCCGTACACTCTGTCATGTGCCGAGTCAGTTAGTCCTCTGTCTCACTGACCGCCCCCTGACTGATCAATTGTAGCCATGTGACTGACTGTGCAGCCTCAGCAGAATTGTTATTGGTTTCATTACTTTAAAAGCTTCCGATCTCTATTCAAAGATTTAATAAGGTGTGCAGAGACAAACGTGAGTTGTTTCAGTGGATATCCACACAGACTGTTGAGTTTTATATATAAAATATATATTTATTGATTGTCCGGTCCTTGAGGGGAGCATATTAGGTGTGACGTCTGTTGTTGTAGATCCTCCTCCTGTAGTAATGGCACAAGGTATACGATGGATCTGGTTGTTAACAAACTTTCAACCTTTTCTCTTTCAGATCGCCCAGAAATATGACCCCCAGGTGGAGGAGGAGCTGCGTCTTTGGATCGAGGAGGTCACCAGCATGAGGATCGGGGAAAACTTCCAGCTCGGACTTCGAGATGGTGTCATTCTCTGCCAGTAAGTGTCTTGTAACTCTGTAGTGGTTATGGAGTGACCAATGTGCTTCAGGGCTTTGTGGGAGTTGGGAGGATGGACCACAGTGGTTGGGGTGGGGGGTGTTAGCAGGCATCTCTGGTTTTGGGATAGAGTGCAGTGTGTGGTGGTTCTGGGGCACAATGGTTCTGGAACAGTGGGTGGTGGTTCTGGAGTGCAATGGTTCTTGGGCGAAGTGTCTGATCTTTGCCTCTTTCCTCCTCCAGCCTCATCAATAAGCTACAGCCGGGATCAGTGAGGAAAATCAATGAAGCCAAAATAAACTGGCACAAGGTACGGTCAAGCTCATGTCTCGTATTACCGTATAAATGTGGGTGATGTCGGGTATTACCATATAAATGTGGGTGATGTTGTGCACTTCTGCAGCTGGAGAACATCGGGAACTTCATTAAGGCCATGCAGGATTACGGGATGAAGCCGCACGACATCTTTGAAGCCAACGATCTGTTTGAGAATGGAAACATGACCCAGGTCCAGATCTCGCTGGTGTCCCTCGCCGGGCTGGTGAGTCTATTTATTATGGTATAGGGCTAACCAATCAACTGCGGTGAACTAGGAGGTATGGTGTATCATAGAGGCGCTGCTGGGGTGTGTATTAGGAGGTTTTGCAGAGGCTGTGGTATGTATTGTTGTCTCATCCGCTGCAGAACCTCAAGATTGAATCTAGAAGGAGCCATCCTGTTGCACACAAACTAAGTTGTGACTGTATATTCTATACAAGGAAGAAAAGCAGGTCCGGCCCTAGAAACTAAATCGTTCAGTAGGGGGCACAGAGAACTGAATGACCCGTAAAAACTGGAAGCGGTGGTGCACAGTCCAAACACAGCAAGCAGGAGTATAATCAAAGAAAGTATAGAAGATGGCACTCACCAACCAGGGAGTAGCTTTATTTGGTCAAAAGAAGCATTACAGGCACAGGCGGGTAAGGCAAAATGAGGCGTAGGCAAACTGAACAGACCTTTTAGTGCGTATGACGTAACTTATGTGCACAAAACGGTCTGTTCCGGTTGTCTCCACCTTAGTTTGCCATACCTGTGCCTGTAATGCTTCTTCTGACCGAATTAAGCTACTCTCTAGTTGGTGAGTGCCGTCTTCTATACCTTCTTTGCTTATACTAATCGTCTTATTCTCTTTATCTTTTTTAGGCCAAAACCAAAGGCTTTCACACTGTGGTGGACATCGGGGTGAAGTACGCAGAGAAGCAGAGGAGACAGTTTGATGACGAGAAGATGAAGGCCGGGCAGAGCGTCATCGGTCTACAGGTGGGACCACAGTGGGTGCTGTCTGTCCTCACATGGTGGTTTTCGGTGGGGGTCTGTCCTGTCCTCACAGGATTGGTGTTTGCATAGTATATAGCAATGGCGCAGCACTGGCCCTGATTAGTCCTGAAGGTGACGTGGCTGGAGCTCCCATCTAGTGCTGCGCTTAGTCACCCGATACATAGAAACCTAGAATGTGTCGTCAGATAAGAACCATCTATATTGCCCAATAAATCCCAGATACTGGATGAATGGGGCAGCTGCAGTTTGCTGTGCACAGAAGGTAAGGGGTCAGATATCCATTACATGTCCTCATTCTGCATGACTTATCTTACTCCCTGAGACTGCTGTGCTGGGTCTCTTTATCCAATCACTGCAGGCTGCTCTGTAACCCCTCTCCCCCTTTTCATGCTGCAGTCTGATAGGACAGGAGTGAGCACAGAGGAGTGGTAGTCCTGCCCTCACTTCCTGGACTTTGTCTATGCCTGTGCTTCAGTTGGGACAAAGATGATGCTGCAGCCGGACAGGATTGTGTTCTGAAATGTATGGGGACCCATAGTGGCATTTTTTTTTTATAAGCCATGATTTCTTTAAAAGGAGATAAATTTAATGAAGTATATTAGAAAGGTTAATGTTTTGCCAAGATGTGCAACATACAAAGAGCTCTTGAATCTGACAGTGCCCATTTAAGTAATTCCTAGAACGCATTTCATGAACCTAAAGTATATTGTGGGGCCAGGTATCTGTTCTCTCTGAACATTTTCGTGGTAATCCTGCCGTCTCAATGGCCTTATCCTTCATGTTGTCTGCCTTGCATTGTCCTCTACATCCGAGGCTCCTCAGTGCAGATTTCATGATTGTTCTAGGTCTTGTAGCCTCCAGGATGTGGCATTTGTTAGAACTTTTAGTGTCTGATCTGGATGTAGATATTGTTTCTGATTAGTCTTTAATGGTTTTTCTTCCAGATGGGAACCAATAAATGTGCCAGTCAAGCGGGTATGACGGCCTACGGTACCAGGAGACATCTGTACGACCCGAAGATGCAGACGGACAAACCATTCGACCAGACGACCATCAGCTTACAGATGGGGACAAACAAGGGAGCCAGTCAGGTCAGTGATCCTCTGTAGGGCTCAGAGCTCTTGGATAGGGGGGGGGGTACATAAAATGACCACACACACCTGTAGAGAAATGAATGTAGTCACCAGCTGCGCCCTGTCAGGGCCTCTAGTAACCAGACTTGTCGTTTCTCAGGCCGGCATGCCCGCACCAGGAACAAGAAGAGACATCTATGACCAGAAAGTAATTCTTCAGCCATTGGACAACTCCACCATTTCATTACAAATGGGAACCAATAAAGTGGCATCTCAGAAAGGGATGAGTGTGTATGGCCTCGGGCGGCAGGTGTATGACCCCAAATACTGCGCAGCCCCCACAGAACCCATTATACACAACGGCAGCCAAGGGACTGGGACCAATGGCTCAGAAATCAGCGACAGCGACTACCAGGCTGAGTACCCGGACGAGTACCCAGGGGAGTATCCTGACGACTACCCCAGAGATTACCACGGCCAGTACAGTGACCAAGGCATTGATTACTAGAGAGTCTTCAGTATTAGATCCTTATTTTATTCAATTGAGACCGAGCTAGCCTTGTGTAATCTTATGTCTTCCTTCTGACACTTCTCTGCTTTAATACGGAAATCTGCCTTATGTCCATTGTTTTCGCCTCTTGTTGCCCTTAGTTGCCTTCTAGAGCTGAGACGACGCTCATTCTGCAGCGTCACCAGGAATTGTGTATGAAGTATAAAGGAAACTGTGAATAATGGAGGGAGACTGGACAGTTCTATTGGGATCGAGTGTTTTACCCAAGGATCTGGCCTTTCGCCATGCTTCCACTTTGTGTTTGATGCTTATTGATAAACCAAACTGCAGTTACTGTTGGCCAAATTTCACTCTTTACCCCCCCCCCCCCCCCCCTTTAAAAAAAAATAATAATAATTTTTAGGTCTTCTAGCTCTGTTGTCTGTCAGGGCTGTGGAGCCATCAGCTGGATGTAGATCGGAGCTGTGTCGGGTCAGAAAGTGCCATGTGGGCGGTGCCTCACTCTATATATACCTTAGTGTATTACATCCTATATTATGACCCCTCCCACATGTGGGATTAGTCCTCTTCAGAGCATGTATAGCGCCTGGGATGGTGTAGGACACAGAAGATCCCGTATTATGACTGTGCTCCGGTATACGGTTGTTAGATGGGTGACTGTAGCCGGTTCTGTCTGTTTTACTGGATGCTCTGAAGAAATATTCCCATATGGAAGAGACTTCAGTGTTTGTGATGATGTTAGGCTTTATAGAGGATCAGTGGTTATTTCTAAAATCACTATGTACTGGTATGTAAAGATTCCTTTTTACAATTAATTGATATGTTTTCTCTCCCCCCCCCCCCCCCCCTTGTTCCAGAGTTATGGGGTGTTTTATTTCCATCTGACAGATTTTTTAATCCGTCACATGGGTGTACAAAGTTCTGATGCACTGGGAGGTATGGGTGGGCTTATTTGGGCAGGGGTGGATAACATATCCCTGCAGTACATGCTCCTCTTATGACATAGACAAAGAATCTCACCAGATCGATTACATCAGAAGGAAGTGAGGGAAGCAAGTTAATCACCCCCAGTCCTGATAAGCCCACCTATACCTTCAGAATGGGGGACACATCGACAAAATGTAAAAATATGTGGCCAACCCGGCAACCCCCCCCCCCCCCCCCCCCAACAAAAGGAATCTGTGTCTTCTCCTTACCACAAACACTATACAGTCCCTTGGGTATGAGGATGTCCTGCGTTGCGTATTTCCCAGTTCAGTTCCATCTCTAACACTAAGAAGGTTCCGGCCGTGTGGATGCTCCCAGGTCTCAGCCCGGTCCGGTCTGAATCTCTTGTGCTGGATATTCTGGCGTTTTTATTACTGAGTTACTGAATAGAAATATTCTGGTATTAACTGTCGGCGGTCACCTGACCAGATCCTATAAATTATAGCTACATTCCTGTTCAAGCGGAAGGACCAGAGCTCAACCTAATGTCTTAACTCCGGGAATACTCCCCCATAATCATTCTCGTCTGTACCCTGTGACATTGGCAGCCGCCATCATCCTCCTCCTTCAATAATATTGTGGTAGCTCTACAGCGAGCCCAGTGTTCACATAGTGCGCAGGTTACTATTGTTGTAGATTCTGTGGTCCAGAAATGATGGCATGGCGGAGCGGTCACGGCCATCTTGTGCCTTGCTTAACCGTTGCTTTAGAGTGCATGTGTGCAGCTCGTAAAACAGTGGCTGTTTGAGACCGAATACGTGTACAGTATAACTGCGGAGTGATGGACGTCTCGCCACCAGCTTCCGGTGACACATGACATTCCAGAATGGCGACTGGTGTTCCAGGTTTAGGTTGGATGATTGAAGGTTGTTGCACGGTGAGGGGGGGGAATTCCCCCTGATGCTGCGGTCAGAGATGGCAAAAAATAATCCTGCGCTGCCTAATCTGCTCTGTGATGTCTAACCTGTCTGTAAAGACGTGTCCTCAGAAATCTCTGCGCGGCAGACGTCTCCCCGGAACAGGGTCCGGGCGTTCCAATCTGGTCTGTGCCATATCGCACCCACATAGATGGAGCTTTTCTTTTTATGTATTTATTGTCGCATTTCTCAGCATCAACTGATCCCAATGTATTTTTTTATAAATAAATTTTGATATTTTTTTTTTCTCCTGAAATTAAATGTCTTATTTCAGTTTTTTGTTTTGTTTGTTGTTTATTCTTTTCTCTGCATCAAATGAAACAGAAACCACAACTTTAATCCCTAAGAGGAGCACAAACCCATCTCTGTTGTCTCTTAATCATCCAGCGCTGGGGAGAGTTTTACTATCCGCCTGGTAGAGAGTCTGTAACATTTACAGATCTGAGCCTGTGAGAGAACATTACTCCTATATGGACTGCATTAATCACCTGTATTTGGCTCCTGATGTGGCACTCTACCTGCTACCACTAAGATTTGGTTAGATCCGGAGAGGCCGAGGTTTTTCTTTTTGGGATTTCATTTCTTTTGGTATTCACTTAAAATAAAATTGACCAAGTGTATTGTGTGAGCTGCAACCTCCCTGTGTCCCCGATGCACAGAATATCACATGACAATCTTCCTGTGTTCCTGGTGCACAGAATATTACATGCCAAACTTTGATTTATGGTAAAACCATCAATTGGTGTCAATTTTGGCAGCATCATGTGTCGGTGAAAAGTCTCCATCTAAGGGTGTATTCACGTGGGAGCGCATCTGCAGCGTACTTGATGCTGCAGATGCGCTGTTGGCACACACAGTTACTGCAGAGCAATCTCCCTGCTGCCGCCGTAGCTCTGTGTGTCAGCTCGTGCCTGCCGGCAGGAATTCCACAGATACAAGCGGACACACAGTTACAGCAGAGCAATCTCCCTGCTGCTGCTGTAGCTCTGTGTGTCAGCTCGTGCCTGCCGGCAGGAATTCCACAGATACAAGCGGACACACAGTTACAGCAGAGCAATCTCCCTGCTGCTGCTGTAGCTCTGTGTGTCAGCTCGTGCCTGCCGGCAGGAATTCCACAGATCCAAGCGGACACACAGTTACAGCAGAGCAATCTCCCTGCTGCCGCCGTAGCTCTGTGTGTGTGCTGGCAGCGCATCCGCAGCATCAAATTCGGATGCACTCCCATGTGGTTACACCATAAATGTAGAAAATTGTTATCTCAATTCTAGAGCTGGAGCCCTGTCTGGGTGGAGGCCGGTTGTTATATGGTGGTAGGTGTAGGGCTGAAGTCACGTGCAGTTATCGTGGCAGGTTTTATATGAGTCAGAATACTGGGCAGAGGTTAGCAAAAGAACAGAGGGTCTATTGTGCGAGTGAATGGTGTTGTAATTCCAAAAAAAAAAAACATCAATACACCAGCATGTACACAGGACCTATCCTTATATTGAATGATTTTTTTATAGATTATCATTTTTCATATATATGCATCGTTTTTAGTACTATGTACTACCCAGTATATATTATATATACTGGGTAGTACATAGGGAAATGGAAGGAGGGTGTTGAGCAGCAGACTGTGTAACATCCATTACAGCCCCAAAACGCACGGTAGAGTTGTGCCTACTTAATTGCACAACTGCAAAAGGTCAGTACGACACTATAGGTGTGGTGAGGTCCTTTTATTTTTTGCCCCTTTTATCCTGGAGATACCACACTAGGGAGCGCCCCCTTTCCAGCTGAGACAGAAGTGGATAATAAGGACAAACTATAAACAGCCACAAAAATGGCAAATGTGACTGTAGTCTTTTATATGGGCCTGATAACATGGAATGATTGTCTGAACGGGACAGTGATCACCTGACAAACAAGCAAACACTTATTTATTGGCCGATTGCTTAGTTTTATCTGGTCCAAAATACTATTAATCATCAGCTGAACATTGTGCGTCTAACAATTGATGGCTGGATTGTTCATGTGGCCCACCTGGTGCAATAGTCAAGCCATTTAAAGGGGTTATCCAGGGAAAAACTTTTTTTTATATATATCAACTTTCTGGAGCCAGTTAAACATATTTGTAAATTACTTCTATTAAAAAAAATCTTCATCCTTTCAGTACTTGTGAGCTTCTGAAGTTGAGTTGTTCTTTTCTGTCTAAGTGCTCTCTGATGACACCTGGAACCGCCCAGTTTAGAAGCAAATCCCCATAGCAAACCTAGTAGTAGTAGTTAGTATGGTTGAAAAAAAGACCTACGTCCATCAAGTCCAACCAGGGAATTGAAGTGCAGGGTGTAAGGGGATAAGGGGAAGGGATGTAGTTTTATAATTCTGCATAAGCATTAATGTTATTTTGTTCCAGGAATGTATCTAATCCTGTTTTAAAGCTGTTAATTGTTCCTGCTGTGACCAGTTCCTGAGGTAGATCGTTCCATAAATTCACAGTCCTCACGGTAAAGAAGGCGTGTCGCCCCTTTAGACTAAACCTTTTCTTCTCCAGACGGAGGGAGTGCCCCCTCGTCCTTTGGGGGGTTTAACCTGGAACAGTTTTTCTCCATATTTTTTGTATGGGCCATTTATATACTTATATACGTTTATCATATCCCCCCTTAAACGTCTCTTCTCAAGACTAAACAATTGTAACTCCTTTAATCGCTCCTCATAGCTAAGATGTTCCAGGCCCCATATTAGTTTAGTCGCGCGTCTCTGCACCCTTTCCAGCTCCGCAGTGTCCCTTTTATGGACAGGTGCCCAAAACTGAACAGCATATTCCAGGTGAGGCCGTACCAATGCTTTAATCTGTGCAGTTCCTGAGACAAGCAGAGAGCACTGTTGCCAGTGGAATACCCCTTTAATAGGCTCGCTAAATCTACCAGATTGTGTGCACCAACCCCTCTGTGACAGACTTTTAGGTCTCCCACCCACTACAGGAGAGATTCTACATGTTAAACACCTCGCCATTCTTCACGTTTTCCTGTCCAGCTGGAGAGATCATGAGCAGAGGCCTCTCATACATTAAAGGAGTAGTCCAGTGGTGAACAACTTATCCCCTAGGATAGGGGATAAGTTTGAGATCGCGGGGGGTCCGACCGCTGGGGGCTGAGGGGGCATGTCGGCCGCCGCTTCGTGCGGAGGTCGACACCCGCTATCTGGCCGGAGAGCATGGCCCCGTACAGAGAGATCGCAGGGGGCCCCAGCAGTCGGACCCCCCCCCCCCCCCCCCCCCCCCCGCGATCTCAAACTTATCCCCTATCCTTAGGATAGGAGATACGTTTTTCACCACTGGACTACCCCTTTAAGGAGCCTTCATAGAGACCTAATACTCCAGAGCAGCCTCCAGTCTGATACCTAGCAAAATGATGGGGGTTATGGTTATTTCTACTCCACTGTGACTAGTGAGGACACTAGGGGGGGGGGTTATCAAACTTTTTGTAGAGGAAGAGTGGTGCAGTTGCCCATAGCAACCAATCAGATAGCATTTTTCAAAAATGAAAGAAGCGAGCTGATTGGTTGCTATGGGCAACTAAGCAACTTTTTGATAAATCGACCCCTAAAAGCCTAGATTGGCAAAAGACACTATGGGGGAAATGTTCTAAGACCACAACTGTGCTGGAGTAAGAGGCAGCTTTGGGGTCCATGCGTCTTTATATTGACATCTAGGCGCTAAAGACATTATCAGCCATAATCCTCCCCAATTGTGGCATAAATTAATGTATATCTGTGAGGCTGCGGGAGGCCATGGCCTAATAAACCACGAGAGGCACCACATTAAGCCAAAGCCACACATTCGTGCCACATTTGTACGAGAAAACTGGAAAGGACATAGAAAACAGAACTCGAGTCCACAAGGACATAAAAAACACTACAAAATATTTTTTTTAAATCACAAGACAACATTTTTGTGCCAAGAATCCAGAAAACAGTTGCGTTCTGTAAAAAAAAATAAAAAAAAAAATGGACTGAACATATGAATTAGCTGACGACGCTCAGGCCAATAAACTGAATGGGTCTCCTGGCAGTGCGCCATGATAATCATTGCCATCCTTCTAGAAGTATATTAGAATATAAGATGACGTCTGGTCTGGAGTAAGGATGTGGTGTGTTGGGATCTGCTGATCTTTTCTCGGCCCCCCCCCCCCCCGCCTTACATGGACATACAGCGATCTCTCCATGATCTATTTATACCCGGGACTGTATATATAACAAGGAGGGGACCTAATAATATATATATCAGGACAGTACAGAGATCTCTCCATGATCTATTTATACCCAGGACTGTATATATAACAAGGAGGTGACCTAATAATATATATAATATATCAGGACAGTACAGAGATCTCTCCATGATCTATTTATACCCGGGACTGTATATATAACAAGGAGGTGACCTAATAATATATATATAATATATCAGGACAGTACAGAGATCTCTCCATGATCTATTTATACCCAGGACTGTATATATAACAAGAAGGAGACCTAATAATATATATAATATATCAGGACAGTACAGAGATCTCTCCATGATCTATTTATACCCAGGACTGTATATATAACAAGGAGGCGACTTAATAATATATATAATATATCAGGACAGTACAGAGATCTCTCTATGATCTATTTATACCCAGGACTGTATATATAACAAGGAGGTGACCTAATAATATATATAATATATCAGGACAGTACAGAGATCTCTCCATGATCTGTTTATACCCAGGACTGTATATATAACAAGGAGGTGACCTAATAATATATATAATATATCAGGACAGTACAGAGATCTCTCCATGATCTGTTTATACCCAGGACTGTATATATAACAAGGAGGTGACCTAATAATATATATATATAGATATAATATATCAGGACAGTACTGAGATCTCTCCATGATCTGTTTATACCCAGGACTGTATATATAACAAGGAGGAGACCTAATAATATATATAATATCAGGACAGTACAGAGATCTCTCCATGATCTATTTATACCCAGGACTGTATATATAACAAGGAGGTGACCTAATAATATATATAATATATCAGGACAGTACAGAGATCTCTCCATGATCTATTTATACCCAGGACTGTATATATAACAAGGAGGTGACCTAATAATATATATAATATATCAGGACAGTACAGAGATCTCTCCATGATCTATTTATACCCAGGACTGTATCTATAACAAGGAGGTGACCTAATAATATATATAATATATCAGGACAGTACAGAGATCTCTCCATGATCTGTTTATACCCAGGACTGTATCTATAACAAGGAGGTGACCTAATAATATATATAATATATCAGGACAGTACAGAGATCTCCCCATGATCTATTTATACCCAGGACTGTATATATAACAAGGAGGAGACCTAATAATATATATAATATATCAGGACAGTACAGAGATCTCTCCATGATCTATTTATACCCAGGACTGTATATATAACAAGGAGGTGACCTAATAATACATATAATATATCAGGACAGTACAGAGATCTCTCCATGATCTATTTATACCCAGGACTGTATATATAACAAGGAGGTGACCTAATAATATATATAATATATCAGGACAGTACAGAGATCTCTCCATGATCTATTTATACCCAGGACTGTATATATAACAAGGAGGTGACCTAATAATATATATAATATATCAGGACAGTACAGAGATCTCTCCATGATCTATTTATACCCAGGACTGTATATATAACAAGGAGGGGACCTAATAATATATATAATATATCAGGACAGTACAGAGATCTCTCCATGATCTATTTATACCCAGGACTGTATATATAACAAGGAGGTGACCTAATAATATATATAATATATCAGGACAGTACAGAGATCTCTCCATGATCTATTTATACCCAGGACTGTATATATGACAAGGAGGTGATCTAATAATATATATAATATATCAGGACAGTACAGAGATCTCTCCATGATCTATTTATAACCAGGACTGTATATATAACAAGGAGGTGACCTAATAATATATATAATATATCAGGACAGTACAGAGATCTCTCCATGATCTATTTATACCCAGGACTGTATATATAACAAGGAGGTGACCTAATAATATATATAATATATCAGGACAGTACAGAGATCTCTCCATGATCTATTTATACCCAGGACTGTATATATAACAAGGAGGTGACCTAATAATATATATAATATATCAGGACAGTACAGAGATCTCTCCATGATCTATTTATACCCAGGACTGTATATATAACAAGGAGGGGACCTAATAATATATATAATATATCAGGACTGTACAGAGATCTCTCCATGATCTATTTATACCCAGGACTGTATATATAACAAGGAGGTGACCTAATAATAATATATCAGGACTGTATATATAACAAGGAGGTGACCTAATAATATATATAATATATCAGGACTGTATATATAACAAGGAGGTGACCTTATAAGGCTGCTTTCACACTATGAGCATTCATCCGTTATTTAACTGTGTGAAAACGGATGTATAATAACGGATGAATAAATATTCGTCTGTTAAGACCCGTTATAACATCCCTCATGTACGGTCATAACACCTCTGCCTACAGACTCCCACAGCCGGGAGTACTACTACTCCCATCATGGAACAGACTTGTTTCCATGATGGGAGTAGTAGTTCCTGGCTGTGGGAGTCTGCCGGTGGCTGGGGAGGCTACATTAATGTTTGTACTACTACTTCCATCATGGAACAGAGTCTGTTACATGATGGGGGTTGTAGTACAGGGGCTGAGGGATTGATCGCACCGGGTTTCGCTTCTGAGACCCCATCCGATCAGAAGTTATTAAGCAGGGGAGCGTGTGGCATGCTCCGCAACCCTGCAATGTATCCTGTTGTTTAAGATTTTACTTTCATTTTTAAATTCCCCGCGGGGAGCCCTGATTGGCCGGTACTGAGGAGCCATTCAGGGCTCTCAGCAGGAGATTTAAAAATGAACATTGTGAGTAGCAGGGGGCCATATGTATATTAAAAGCGCTGTGGGGACAAGATATATAGTGCTGCAGGGGGGGGGGGCAGACATATAGCATATATATCTAGCCCCCCAGCGCATTTATAATATTCCCCCTGCAGTGCATATATGTGGTGTCCCAGTACAGGACTTGGTCCTGTCCCTTTGTCTGGAGTCCCCTCAGCGAGAGTCCCTCTATGCTAATGGACTCTCCTGAAGGGCTAACCCCTAGTCGCCTCTTAATATTGTAATATTTAATGTGTATATTTAATTAATCTAGGATACCTCTGTATAGGACCTTAGAGGTCACGTGCCTTTGATTTATGTCATGCTATTGTTTAAGGACATATGGGTCATGTGATATACCCAGAGTTCCATGGGTCAGGACTGACAAGTTTGGCTATCCAATGAGCTTTGTTCCACCCCCATAATATATAATATATACCTTCTTAGTTCCGGACTATCAAGCAGCATTAATCTCATATCTCATCAATTCAAGCGAGGCCTGAAGCCTTATCTTCCGCAGCCACTAAACCGTGAGTTATCAGCTCCAAACAAAATCCTGTGTGACTACTGCAACTCAATTATCATAAATCCAGTAGTACAGGGGCTCATTGTTCTCAGAAGTCCCAGCAAACCTGTGGGGAACCTGAACTACGGTTCTCTATACAGAGACTGTTTTGTTTCCTGCAGTTGCATAAAATATGCAGTAAAGTTTATTCCGGTTTTCATCAATATCTGCTGTGGACATTTCTTTACAGTGGGGATGAAAAGTTTGGGCCCCCCAGGTAAAAATGTGTATTAATGTGCATAAAGAAGCCAAGGAAAGATGGAAAAATCTCCAAAAGGCATCAAATTACAGATTAGACCTTCTTATAATATGTCACCAAAAGTTACATTTTATTTCCATCATTTACACTTTCAAAGTAACAGAAAACAAAAAAATGGCGTCTGCAAAAGTTTGTGCACCCTGCAGAATTTATAGCATGCACTGCCCCCTTTACAGAGCTGAGACCTGCCAGTGTTATGGATTGTTCTCAATCATCATCTGGGAAGACCACGTGATGTCAATCTCAAAGGTTATAAATGCCCAGACTCATCTGACCTTACCCCAACAATCAGCACCACGGGTTCTTCTAAGCAGTTGTCTAGAAATCTGAGACTGGAGAAGGATATAAGAAGATAGCAAAACGTTTTCAGATGTCAATATCCTCTGTTCGGAATGTAATTAAGAAATGGCAGTCATCAGGAACAGTGGAAGTTAAAGCAAGATCTGGAAGACCATGAAAAATATCAGACAGAACAGCTCGCAGGATTGTGTGAAAAACAATTCAAAACCCACGTTTGACTGCACAATCCCTCCAGATAGATTTGGCAGACACGAGTTGTGGTACACTATTCCACTATAAAGAGATACTTGTACAAATATGGTCTTCATGGAAGAGTCATCAGAAGAAAACCTCTTCTACGTCCTCACTACAAAAATCAGCGTTTGAACTTTGCAAATTAACATATAGACAAGCCTGATGCATTTTGGAAACAAGTTCTGTGGACCGATGAGGTTAAAATTTTACTTTTTGGCCAGAATGAGCAAAGGTACGTTTGGAGAAGAAGGAGAACAGAATTTAACCCCTTAATGACCAAGCCCGTTTTCATTTTTTTCTCCTCGCCTTCTAAAATCCATAACTCTTTTATATTTCCATCTACAGACCCATATAAGGGCTTGTTTTTTGCGTGACCAATTGTACTTTGTAATGAAACCTCTCATTTTACCATAAAATGTATGGGGAACCCAAAATGTGCAACATTTTTAGGGAGGAAATTTAAATGAAAATCTAAATTTTGCACATTTTGGAGGGTTTTGTTTTCACACTGTACACTTTATGGTAAAAATGACATGTGTTCTTTATTCTGTGGGTTAACGCGATTAAAATGATACCCATGGCTAGATACTTTTATATTTTTGTACCGCTTAAAAAATCTAAAACTTTTTGTACAAAATCAGTCATCTATTGCTGTTTCCCCGAAAATAAACCCTACCCCGAAAGTAAGCCCTAGCAGGATTATCAGGGTGGGCTGCAATATAAGCCCTACCCCGAAAATAAGACCTAGGCCAGGAGTAATCAACTGGCGGACCATGGTCCAGATCCGGACCGCAGCCGCCAGTAATTCCCGCAGACACCGTGGAGGGCGACGGGGGAAGGAGAGGATGGGGGGCTGTAGGAGTGTGGAGGATGGGGGGCTGTAGCAGTGTGGAGGATGGGGGGCTGTGGGAGGATGGGGGGGGCTGTAGCAGTGTGGAAGATGGGGGTGGTGCGGCATCCTCCACACTGCTACAGCCCCCCATCCTCCACACTGCTACAGCCCCCCATGTTGTTCAAGGTACATACCGTAAATAAATAAGCCCTACCCAGAAAATAAGCCCTAGTGTATTTTTTGGAACTAAAATTAATATAAGACCCGGTCTTATTTTCGAAGAAACACGAATATATATAAAACTTTTAGATCTTTTTTTTATTAATTTTTTTAAATAAAATGTGACAAAACAGCATTTTTGGACTTTTTAAATTTTTTACGTTTACACCATTCACCGTATGGGATCATTAACATATTTTGATAGTTCGGACATTTATGCACGCGGTGATACCAAATATGTTTATTAAAAAAAAAAATTATGCTTTTTGGGGGTAAAATGGGAAAAACGGACAATTAAAATTTTTAGTGGGGGAGGGTATTTTTCCCTTTTTTTTCCCTTTTTTTTTTTTAATTAAAATTTTTTTTCTTATTTTATTTTTTTACACTTTTTATGCCCCATAGGGGACTATCTATAGCAATCGTTTTGATTGCTAATACTGTTCAGAGCTATGCATAGGACACAGCACTGCTCAGTATTATCGGTGATCTTCTGCTCTGGTCTGCTCGATCGCAGACCAGAGCAGAAGACCCCGGGAGACGGCCGGAGCTAGGTAAGGGGACCTCCAGCTGTCATGCTGGATGATCGGATGCCCGCGGCAGCGCTGCGGGCGATCCGATCATCCAATCAAAGTGCCGCAATGCCGCGATCTGTATTGATCACGGCATCGGAGGGGTTAATGGCGGACATCCGCGCGATTGCGGATGTCAGCCATTACGGGCGGGTCCCCGGCTGCTGCTAGCAGCCGGAACCTGCCGTGTATGATGCGAGCACCCTTCCGATGCTCGCTGTCATACACAGGACATAAATGTACGTCCGTTGCAGGAAGTCCCGCCAAACCAGGACGTACATTTACGTCCGTGGTCGTTAAGGGGTTAATGAAAAGAACCTCTGTCCAACTGTTAAGCATGGGGGTGGATCAATCATGCTTTGGGGCTGTATTGCAGCCAGTGGCACAAGGAACATCTCACGAGTAGAAGGAAAAATAGATTCAATAAAATTTTTGGATGCTAACTTGATGCCATCTGTGAAAAAGCTGAAGTTGAAGCGAGGATGGCTTCTACAAATGGATAATGATCCTAAACACACCTCAAAATCCACGGTGTATTACATGAAGAGGCGTACACTGAAGATTTTGCCATGGCCTTCACAATCTCCTGACCTCAACATAATTAAAAATCTATGGATAGACCTTAAAAGAGCAGTGCGTGACGGACAGCCCAGAAATCTCAAAGAACTGGAAGACTTTTGTAAGGAAGAATGGGCAAAGATACCTCAAACAAGAATTGAAAGACTCTTGGCTGCTACAAAAAGCGTTTACAAGCTGTGATACTTGCCAAAGGGGGCAGTACAAAATATTAACTCTGCAGGGGGCACAAACTTTTGATTACACCATTCTTTTTTCTGTTATTTTGAAAGTGTAAATGATGGAAATAAAATGTAACTTTTGTTGACATATTATAATAATGTCTAATCTGTAATTTGATGCCATTTGGAGATTTTCCATCTTTCCTTGGCTTCTTTATGCACATTAATACATATTTTTACCTGGGGTGCCCAAACTTTTGATCCCCACTGTATTTTTCCCTACTGTTTGTGGGACGGTTGGCGGTAGGACCATTACCCTAAGGAAATCGCACCCTGGCGTCATGACAACAAAGGGTTAATACCAATACCCTACACTACCACTCCGCAACACCCCATTGCATCCTTCCACCCCGGCACAAACTCTATTGGCATCACAAACAGGATTCGGGTGTGTGCCTTAAAGAACTTTGCTACCCTGACTAAAGCAATAGTCCTCCCCCTATCAAGAAATTTGTTATATGGGCTGCCCGAAATTTCGCATGTTGCGATAATAAGTGCGCACAAAAGTGTACGGGACTTTGCTATTGAGATTGTGCTTGACTGGTGCGCAGGAAAAAGTAAGGGGGGGAGGCGAAGATTTGTTCGCTGTGAAAATGTGTAAAATCCGCAGCGAAGCCATGCTGCAATCCTCAGTGCCATTCACGCCTGAAAGGGTTAACTACTTGCCTGAAAAACACGCGAAAAAGTCCCGTGCAGCTCCACCACCCGCCCCGGGGCGAGGACATCAAGTACACGTGTCGAAGCCGAAGTGGAACTCTGATTCTTTGCTGGTGTTTGCCGGGCAACAGGAAGTCGGAGCTACACAGATTACTTCTTTCCATCGGGCGGCCATTTTGTTGGAGCCTCATATAAAAGAAGCACTTCAGCACGACCTCTTCAGGCTGAAGATGGAAGCAAGGAACACAGTGCTACACGTGAGGAGAGTATCAAGATGGCGCCCGAACAGCGAAAAGTTGCCGCAGCGCAACTCTTTCAAGACTTGGCCGACTGCTTGCAGCAGTTGTCCATCAGCACCGAAGGGATCTGCGACCTACCACCGCTGCCTGAGGACGATGAGTGACCGGCTACCCCAAAAGGGGGATCACCTGGTACACGGGTGAAACTGTCCCCCTCACCACCGGATATGGGGGTCCTGGGCAGAAATCCCAACAGGAATCAGATGCGAGTAGTCTGGCGGAAGCCGCGTTTTCCTCTTCATCCAGAGATTCCCTTGTCCCAAGTCACCTTGCCGAGTGCACAACCGCGCTCACCCCCTCTCCCGAAATGGGTGTTCGATGATGAGACGGAACTGATTGAGGATATGTGGGACCATGTTTTTCCCCTGCCAGGGAAGTCCCATCCACCGGTCCCCACAGCGCAGAGGGAAATGGCCCACAGGGAGGCTGAAATTAATGACATCATGGAAAAATTGAGAGCTGAGCACAGGGAGCGTTATGGGCCAAAGTATCTCCCCTATGAAGTGAGGGAAGAGCAGCAGCATGAAACCAAAAAGTTGGAGGCCCTATATATAACGAAGTTGGACTACCTCTGAGAGGGTGAAGAACCTCTAGAGCGCCGGCGCGCCACTGTGATTAAGTTCCATTGGACCAAGGGTTTTGGTACCCTCCTGCATTGCATACATGGAGGAACCATCCTAGTGAACAGGAGGGGTGTAGAGGAGTGTACATGGGTGACAGAGGGGTGTAGAGGAGTGTACATGGGTGACAGAGGGGTGTAGAGGAGTGTACATGGGTGACAGAGGGGTGAAGAGGAGTGTATATGGGTGACAGAGGGGTGTAGAGGAGTGTACATGGGTGACAGAGGGATGTAGAGGAGTGTACATGGGTGACAGAGGGGTGTAGAGGAGTGTACATGGGTGACAGAAGGCTGTAGAGGAGTGTACATGGGTGACAGAGGGGTGAAGAGGAGTGTATATGGGTGACAGAGGGGTGTAGAGGAGTGGACATGAGTGACAGAGGGGTGTAGTGGAGTGTACATGGGTGACAGGGGTGTAGAGGAGTGTATAGAGGGGTGTACATGGGTGATGGGGCATAGGGGGTGACAGAGGGGTGGACTGGGTGACAGGGTAGACTACGGGGGTAAACATGAGTGACAGGGATGGACAAGGCTGACATGGGTGAGAGGGGGGGGGTGGACATGGGTGACGAGAGGGTGGACATGGGTGACAGGGGGAGGGGTGGACATGGGTGACAAGGATGGAGAGGGTGGTGGACATGGGTGATGGGGGGGGTGGACATGGGTGACAGGGATGGAGAGGGTGGTGGACATGGGTGACGGGGGGGGGTGGACATGGGTGACAGGGATGGAGAGGGGTGGTGGACATGGGTGACGGGGGGGTGGACGTGGGTGACAGGGATGGAGAGGGTGGTGGACATGGGTGACGGGGGGGTGGACATGGGTGACAGGGATGGAGAGGGTGGTGGACATGGGTGACAGGGATGGAGAGGGTGGTGGACATGGGTGACAGGGATGGAGAGGGGGGTGGACATGGGTGATGGGGGGGGTGGACATGGGTGACAGGGATGGAGAGGGTGGTGGACATGGGTGACAGGGATGGAGAGGGTGGTGGACATGGGTGACAGGGGGGGTGGACATGGGTGACAGGGATGGAGAGGGGGGTAGACATGGGTGAAAGGAATGGAGAGGGAGGTGGACATGGGTGACAGGGATGGAGAGGGTGGTGGACATGGGTGAAAGGGATGGAGAGGGTGGTGGACATGGGTGATGGGGGTGGTGGACATGGGTGACAGGGATGGAGAGGGTGGTGGACATGGGTGATGGGGGGGGGGGGTGGACATGGGTGACAGGGATGGAGAGGGTGGTGGACATGGGTGACCGGGGGGGGGGGTGTACATAGGTGATAGAGGGGTGTAGAGGAGTGTACATGGGTGACAGAGGGGTGTAGAGGAGTGTACATGGGTGACAGAGGGGTGTAGAGGAGTGTACATGGGTGACAGAGGGGTGTAGAGGAGTGTACATGGGTGACAGAGGGGTGTAGAGGAGTGTACATGGGTGACAGAGGGGTGTAGAGGAGTGTACATGGGTGACAGAGGGGTGTAGAGGAGTGTACATGGGTGACAGAGGGGTGTAGAGGAGTGTACATGGGTGACAGAGGTGTAGAGGAGTGTACATGGGTGACAGAGGTGTAGAGGAGTGTACATGGGTGACAGAGGGGTGTAGAGGAGTGTACATGGGTGGCAGAGGGGTGTAGAGGAGTGTACATGGGTGACAGAGGGGTGTAGAGGAGTGTACATGGGTGACAGAGGGGTGTAGAGGAGTGTACATGGGTGACAGAGGGGTGTAGAGGAGTGTACATGGGTGACAGAGGTGTAGAGGAGTGTACATGGGTGACAGAGGTGTAGAGGAGTGTACATGGGTGACAGAGGGGTGTAGAGGAGTGTACATGGGTGACAGAGGGGTGTAGAGGAGTGGACATGAGTGACAGAGGGGTGTAGTGGAGTGTACATGGGTGACAGAGGGGTGTAGTGGAGTGTACATGGGTGACAGGGGTGTAGAGGAGTTTATAGAGGGGTGTACATGGGTGATGGGGCATAGGGGGTGACAGAGGGGTGGACTGGGTGACAGGGTAGACTACGGGGGTAAACATGAGTGACAGGGATGGACAAGGCTGACATGGGTGAGAGGGGGGGGGTGGACATGGGTGACGAGAGGGTGGACATGGGTGACAGGGGGAGGGGTGGACATGGGTGACAGGGATGGAGAGGGTGGTGGACATGGGTGATGGGGGGGGGTGGACATGGGTGACAGGGATGGAGAGGGTGGTGGACATGGGTGACGGGGGGGGTGGACATGGGTGACAGGGATGGAGAGGGTGGTGGACATGGGTGACGGGGGGGTGAACGTGGGTGACAGGGATGGAGAGGGTGGTGGACATGGGTGATGGGGGGGGGGTGGACATGGGTGACAGGGATGGAGAGGGTGGTGGACATGGGTGATGGGGGGGGGTGGACATGGGTGACAGGGATGGAGAGGGTGGTGGACATGGGTGACGGGGGGGTGGACATGGGTGACAGGGATGGAGAGGGTGGTGGACATGGGTGATGGGGGGGGTGGACATGGGTGACAGGGATGGAGAGGGTGGTGGACATGGGTGACAGGGATGGAGAGGGGGGTGGACATGGGTGACAGGGATGGAGAGGGGGTGTAGACATGGGTGAAAGGAATGGAGAGGGAGGTGGACATGGGTGACAGGGATGGAGAGGGTGGTGGACATGGGTGAAAGGGATGGAGAGGGTGGTGGACATGGGTGACCGGGGGGGGGGGTGTACATGGGTGATAGAGGGGTGTAGAGGAGTGTACATGGGTGACAGAGGGGTGTAGAGGAGTGTACATGGGTGACAGAGGGGTGTAGAGGAGTGTACATGGGTGACAGAGGGGTCTACATGGGTGACAGAGGTGTAGAGGAGTGTACATGGGTGACAGAGGGGTATAGAGTAGTGTACATGGGTGTCAGAGGGGTGTAGAGGAGTGTACATGGGTGACAGAGGGGTGTAGAGGAGTGTACATGGGTGACAGAGGGGTGTAGAGGAGTGTACATGGGTGACAGAGGGGTGTAGAGGAGTGTATATGGGTGACAGAGGGGTGTAGAGGAGTGTACATGGGTGACAGAGGGGGTGTAGAGGAGTGTATATGGGTGACAGAGGGGTGTAGAGGAGTGTACATGGGTGACAGAGGGGTGTAGAGGAGTGTACATGGGTGACAGAGGGGTGTAGAGGAGTGTACATGGGTGACAGAGGGGTGTAGAGGAGTGTACATGGGTGCCAGAGGGGGTGTAGAGGAGTGTACATGGGTGACAGAGGGGTGTACATTGGTGACAGAGGGGTGTAGAGGAGTGTACATGGGTGACAGAGGGGTGTAGAGGAGTGTAAATGGGTGACGGGGGGCATAGGGGATGACAGAGGGGTGGACTGGGTGACGGGGCGTGGACATGGGTGACAGGGGGGGTGGACATGGGTGACAGGGGGGGGTGGACATGGGTGACGGGGGGGTGGACATGGGTGACGGGGGGGTGGACATGGGTGACGGGGGGGGGGGGTGGACATGGGTGACGGGGGGGTGGACATGGGTGACGGGGGGGTGGACATGGGTGACAGGGGGGGGTGGACATGGGTGACAGGGGGGGGTGGACATGGGTGACGGGGGGGGTGGACATGGGTGACAGGGGGGGGTGGACATGGGTGACAGGGGGGGGTGGACATGGGTGACAGGGGGGGTGGACATGGATGACAGAGGGGTATAGAGGAGTGTACATGGGTGACAGAGGGGTGTAGAGGAGTGTACATGGGTGACAGGGGGGGTGGACATGGATGACAGAGGGGTGTAGAGGAGTGTACATGAGTGACAGAGGGGTGTAGAGGAGTGTACATGGGTGACAGAGGGGTGTAGAGGAGTGTACATGGGTGACAGAGGGGTGTAGAGGAGTGTACATGAGTGACAGAGGGGGTGTAGAGGAGTGTACATGGGTGACAGAGGGGTGTAGAGGAGTGTACATGGGTGACAGAGGGGTGTACATGGGTGACAGAGGGGTGTAGAGGAGTGTACATGGGTGACAGAGGGGTGTACATGGGTGACAGAGGGGTGTAGAGGAGTGTACATGGGTGACAGAGGGGTGTAGAGGAGTGTAAATGGGTGACAGAGGGGTGTAGAGGAGTGTACATGGGTGACAGAGGGGTGTAGAGGAGTGTACATGGGTGACAGAGGGGTGTAGAGGAGTGTACATGGGTGACAGAGGGGTGTAGAGGAGTGTACATGGGTGACAGAGGGGTGTAGAGGAGTGTACATGGGTGACAGAGGGGTGTAGAGGAGTGTACATGGGTGACAGAGGGGTGTAGAGTAGTGTACATGGGTGACAGAGGTGTAGAGGAGTGTACATGGGTGACAGAGGGGTGTAGAGGAGTGTACATGGGTGACAGAGGGGTGTAGAGGAGTGTACATGGGTGACAGAGGGGTGTAGAGGAGTGTACATGGGTGACAGAGGGGTGTAGAGGAGTGTACATGGGTGACAGAGGGGTGTAGAGGAGTGTACATGGGTGACAGAGGGGTGTAGAGGAGTGTACATGGGTGACAGAGGTGTAGAGGAGTGTACATGGGTGACAGAGGTGTAGAGGAGTGTACATGGGTGACAGAGGGGTGTAGAGGAGTGTACATGGGTGGCAGAGGGGTGTAGAGGAGTGTACATGAGTGACAGAGGGGTGTAGAGGAGTGTACATGGGTGACAGAGGGGTCTACATGGGTGACAGAGGGGTGTAGAGGAGTGTACATGGGTGACAGAGGGGTGTAGAGGAGTGTACATGGGCGACAGAGGGGTGTAGAGGAGTGTACATGAGTGACAGAGGGGTGTAGAGGAGTGTACATGGGTGACAGAGGGGTCTACATGGGTGACAGAGGTGTAGAGGAGTGTACATGGGTGACAGAGGGGTATAGAGGAGTGTACATGGGTGACAGAGGGGTATAGAGTAGTGTACATGGGTGGCAGAGGGGTGTAGAGGAGTGTACATGGGTGACAGAGGGGTGTAGAGGAGTGTACATGGGTGACAGAGGGGTGTAGAGGAGTGTACATGGGTGACAGAGGGGTGTAGAGGAGTGTAAATGGGTGACGGGGGCATAGGGGATGACAGAGGGGTGGACTGGGTGACGGGGCGTGGACATGGGTGACGGGGGGTGGACATGGGTGACAGGGGGGGGGTGGACATGGGTGACGGGGGGGTGGACATGGGTGACAGGGGGGGGGGTGGACATGGGTGACGGGGGGGGGGTGGACATGGGTGACGGGGGGGGGGTGGACATGGGTGACAGGGGGGGGTGGACATGGGTGACAGGGGGGGTGGACATGGGTGACAGGGGGGGTGGACATGGGTGACAGGGGGGGGTGGACATGGGTGACAGGGGGGGTGGACATGGGTGACAGAGGGGTATAGAGGAGTGTACATGGGTGACAGAGGGGGTGTAGAGGAGTGTACATGGGTGACAGAGGGGTGTAGAGGAGTGTACATGGGTGACAGGGGGGGTGGACATGGATGACAGAGGGGGTGTAGAGGAGTGTACATGAGTGACAGAGGGGTGTAGAGGAGTGTACATGGGTGACAGAGGGGTGTAGAGGAGTGTAAATGGGTGACAGAGGGGTGTAGAGGAGTGTACATGGGTGACAGAGGGGTGTACATGGGTGACAGAGGGGTGTAGAGGAGTGTACATGGGTGACAGAGGGGTGTAGAGGAGTGTACATGGGTGACAGAGGGGTGTAGAGGAGTGTACATGGGTGACAGAGGGGTGTAGAGGAGTGTACATGGGTGACAGAGGGGTGTAGAGGAGTGTACATGGGTGACAGAGGTGTAGAGGAGTGTACATGGGTGATAGAGGGGTGTAGAGGAGTGTACATGGGTGACAGAGGGGTTGTAGAGGAGTGTACATGGGTGGCAGAGGGGTGTAGAGGAGTGTACATGGGTGACAGAGGGGTGTAGAGGAGTGTACATGGGTGACAGAGGGGTGTAGAGGAGTGTACATGAGTGACAGAGGGGTGTAGAGGAGTGTACATGGGTGACAGAGGGGTGTAGAGGAGTGTACATGGGTGGCAGAGGGGTGTAGAGGAGTGTACATGGGTGACAGAGGGGTGTAGAGGAGTGTACATGAGTGACAGAGGGGTGTAGAGGAGTGTACATGGGTGACAGAGGGGTGTAGAGGAGTGTACATGAGTGACAGAGGGGTGTAGAGGAGTGTACATGGGTGACAGAGGGGTGTAGAGGAGTGTACAGAGGTGACAGAGGGGTGTAGAGGAGTGTACAGAGGGGTGTAGAGGAGTGTACAGAGGGGTGTAGAGGAGTGTACATGGGTGACAGAGGGGTGTAGAGGAGTGTACATGGGTGACAGAGGGGTGTAGAGGAGTGTACAGAGGTGACAGAGGGGTGTAGAGGAGTGTACAGAGGTGACAGAGGGGTGTAGAGGAGTGTACATGGGTGACAGAGGGGTGTAGAGGAGTGTACATGGGTGACAGAGGGGTGTAGAGGAGTGTACAGAGGTGACAGAGGGGTGTAGAGGAGTGTACAGAGGTGACAGAGGGGTGTAGAGGAGTGTACAGAGGTGACAGAGGGGTGTAGAGGAGTGTACAGAGGTGACAGAGGGGTGTAGAGGAGTGTACATGGGTGACAGAGGGGTGTAGAGGAGTGTACAGAGGTGACAGAGGGGGTGTAGAGGAGTGTATATGGGTGACAGAGGGGTGTAGAGGAGTGTACATGGGTGACAGAGGGGTGTAGAGGAGTGTACATGGGTGACAGAGGGGTGTAGAGGAGTGTACAGAGGTGACAGAGGACTGTATATCAGGACAGTACAGAGATCTCTCCATGATCTATTTATACCCAGGACTGTATATATAACAAGGAGGTGACCTAATAATATATATAATATATCAGGACAGTACAGAGATCTCCCCATGATCTATTTATACCCAGGACTGTATATATAACAAGGAGGTGACCTAATAATATATATAATATATCAGGACAGTACAGAGATCTCTCCGTGATCTATTTATACCCAGGACTGTATATATAACAAGGAGGTGACCTAATAATACATATAATATATCAGGACAGTACAGAGATCTCTCCATGATATATTTATACCCAGGACTGTATATATAACAAGGAGGTGACCTAATAATATATATAATATATCAGGACAGTACAGAGATCTCTCCATGATCTATTTATACCCAGGACTGTATATATAACAAGGAGGAGACCTAATATATATAATATATCAGGGACAGTACAGAGATCTCCCCATGATCTATTTATACCCAGGACTGTATATATAACAAGGAGGTGAACTAATAATATATATAATATATCAGGACAGTACAGAGATCTCTCCATGATTTATTTATACCCAGGACTGTATATATAACAAGGTGACCTAATAATATATATAATATATCAGGACAGTACAGAGATCTCTCCATGATCTCTTTATACCCAGGACTGTATATATAACAAGGAGGTGACCTAATAATATATATATAATATATCAGGGGCAGTACAGAGATCTCTCCATGATCTATTTATACCCAGGACTGTATATACAACAAGGAGGTGACCTAATAATATATATAATATATCAGGACAGTACAGAGATCTCTCCATGATCTATTTATACCCAGGACTGTATATATAACAAGGAGGAGACCTAATAATATATATAATATATCAGGACAGTACAGAGATCTCTCCATGATGTATTTATACCCAGGACTGTATATATAACAAGGAGGTGACCTAATAATATATATAATATATCAGGACAGTACAGAGATCTCTCCATGATCTATTTATACCCAGGGCTGTATATATAACAAGGAGGTGACCTAATAATATATATAATATATCAGGACAGTACAGAGATCTCTCCATGATCTATTTATACCCAGGACTGTATATATAACAAGGAGGTGACCTAATAATATATATAATATATCAGGACAGTACAGAGATCTCTCCATGATCTATTTATACCCAGGACTGTATATATAACAAGGAGGTGACCTAATAATATATATAATATATCAGGACAGTACAGAGATCTCTCCATGATCTATTTATACCCAGGACTGTATATACAACAAGGAGGAGACCTAATAATATATATAATATATCAGGACAGTACAGAGATCTCTCCATGATCTGTTTATACCCAGGACTGTATATATAACAAGGAGGTGACCTAATAATATATATAATATATCAGGACTGTATATATAACAAGGAGGTGACCTAATAATATATATAATATATCAGGACTGTATATATAACAAGGAGGTGACCTAATAATATATATAATATATCAGGACTGTATATATAACAAGGAGGTGACCTAATAATATATATAATATATCAGGACTGTATATATAACAAGGAGGGGACCTAATAATATATATAATATATCAGGACTGTATATATAACATGGGGGCATCCTCTATGTCTAGAGGAAAGAAGGTTTCTACACCAGCACAGGGGTTCTTTACTGTAAGAGCAGTGAGACTGTGGGGTTCTCTCCCGGAGGAGGTGTCATGGTGACCTCTGTAATAGAATATAAAGGGTCTGGATATATTTTTGGAGAATAATAACATTCTGGTTATGTATAATAGATTTATAGGGACAGAACGCTGATCCAGGGATTTATTCTGATATTTGGAGTCGGGAAGGAGTTTTTACCTCTAGTATGAGGGGTTTTGCCTCTTCTGGATCAGTAGGGACTCATTAGGGTTATAGGGTGAACATGATGGACTTTTTTACTATGTAAATGCTGACAGACCCAAAAATATGCCAAAAACCATTCCATAGACAGGGAGGCCCCAAACAAGTCCCGGATCTTCATTTTGCAGCTGATGTGGAATTTCATTTTACATTTGTAATTGTGAACGGAGCCGAACGGCTGCACAGAGGCCACATCATAAGGACAACGTCCACCGAAGGCGATAACTGCAGGGGGTCACATACTTACATCATATCACCGTCCTGCAGGACTCTACGACTAGAAGGGAACTTTACAAAATACAATTCTTTATAAAAAATGTGTCCCATGTGGATTGTAGAGCGCCGGCGGTGAAATGTGCGCTGGACGCCGCTCTCTATACAACAGGAAATCTTCTCATCTCATGTGAAGAAGTAGAAAATCATTAACCCCTTGGTGACCCAAAATGCTCCATGTTCTGGGCCGGGGATCATCTAGCAGCGGGCGCTCTCCACTCTCGCTATTGGCCGCAGTTCTGTTCCATCCTCCCCGTTCTGCAGTCGACAATTCTTTACCATCTCCCGGTCACAGCTGCTTTGGTTTATTAATGTCTGTGGGATAGAAACACATCACATGACTATACAGGAGACATCACATGACTATACAGGAGACATCACATGACTATACAGGAGACATCACATGACTATACAGGAGACATCACATGACTATACAGGAGACATCACATGACTATACAGGAGACATCACATGACTATACAGGAGACATCACATGACTATACAGGACATCACACGACTATACAGGAGACATCACACGACTATACAGGAGACATCACACGACTATACAGGAGACATCACACGACTATACATGAGACATCACACGACTATACAGGAGACATCACACGACTATACAGGAGACATCACACGACTATACAGGAGACATCACACGACTATACAGGAGACATCACATGACTATACAGGACATCACACGACTATACAGGAGACATCACACGACTATACAGGAGACATCACACGACTATACAGGAGACATCACACAACTATACAGGAGACATCACACGACTATACAGGAGACATCACACGACTATACAGGAGACATCACACGACTATACAGGAGACATCACACGACTATACAGGAGACATCACATGACTATACAGGAGACATCACATGACTATACAGGAGACATCACATGACTATACAGGAGACATCACACGACTATACAGGAGACATCACACGACTATACAGGAGACATCACACGACTATACAGGAGACATCACACGACTATACAGGAGACATCACACGACTATACATGAGACATCACACGACTATACAGGAGACATCACACGACTATACAGGAGACATCACACGACTATACATGAGACATCACACGACTATACATGAGACATCACACGACTATACAGGAGACATCACACGACTATACAGGAGACATCACACGACTATACAGGAGACATCACACGACTATACAGGAGACATCACACGACTATACAGGAGACATCACACGACTATACAGGAGACATCACACGACTATACAGGAGACATCACACGACTATACAGGAGACATCACACGACTATACAGGAGACATCACATGACTATACAGGACATCACATGACTATACAGGACATCACATGACTATACAGGAGACATCACACGACTATACAGGAGACATCACACGACTATACAGGAGACATCACACGACTATACAGGAGACATCACACGACTATACAGGACATCACATGACTATACAGGAGACATCACATGACTATACAGGAGACATCACATGACTATACAGGAGACATCACACGACTATACAGGAGACATCACACGACTATACAGGAGACATCACACGACTATACAGGAGACATCACACGACTATACAGGAGACATCACACGACTATACAGGAGACATCACACGACTATACAGGAGACATCACACGACTATACAGGAGACATCACACGACTATACAGGAGACATCACACGACTATACAGGAGACATCACACGACTATACAGGAGACATCACACGACTATACAGGAGACATCACACGACTATACAGGAGACATCACACGACTATACAGGAGACATCACACGACTATACAGGAGACATCACACGACTATACAGGAGACATCACATGACTATACAGGAGACATCACACGACTATACAGGAGACATCACACGACTATACAGGAGACATCACACGACTATACAGGACATCACACGACTATACAGGAGACATCACATGACTATACAGGACATCACACGACTATACAGGAGACATCACACGACTATACAGGAGACATCACACGACTATACAGGAGACATCACACGACTATACAGGAGACATCACACGACTATACAGGAGACATCACATGACTATACAGGAGACATCACATGACTATACAGGAGACATCACACGACTATACAGGAGACATCACATGACTATACAGGAGACATCACATGACTATACAGGAGACATCACATGACTATACAGGAGACATCACATGACTATACAGGAGACATCACACGACTATACAGGAGACATCACATGACTATACAGGAGACATCACATGACTATACAGGAGACATCACACGACTATACAGGAGACATCACACGACTATACATGAGACATCACACGACTATACAGGACATCACACGACTATACAGGAGACATCACATGACTATACAGGACATCACACGACTATACAGGAGACATCACACGACTATACAGGAGACATCACATGACTATACAGGAGACATCACATGACTATACAGGACATCACACGACTATACAGGACATCACACGACTATACAGGAGACATCACACGACTATACAGGAGACATCACACGACTATACAGGAGACATCACACGACTATACAGGAGACATCACACGACTATACAGGAGACATCACACGACTATACAGGAGACATCACACGACTATACAGGAGACATCACACGACTATACAGGAGACATCACACGACTATACAGGAGACATCACACGACTATACAGGAGACATCACATGACTATACAGGAGACATCACATGACTATACAGGAGACATCACACGACTATACAGGAGACATCACACGACTATACAGGAGACATCACACGACTATACAGGAGACATCACACGACTATACAGGAGACATCACACGACTATACAGGAGACATCACACGACTATACAGGAGACATCACACGACTATACAGGAGACATCACACGACTATACAGGAGACATCACATGACTATACAGGAGACATCACACGACTATACAGGACATCACATGACTATACAGGAGACATCACACGACTATACAGGAGACATCACACGACTATACAGGACATCACATGACTATACAGGAGACATCACACTACTATACAGGAGACATCACACGACTATACAGGAGACATCACACGACTATACAGGAGACATCACACGACTATACAGGAGACATCACACGACTATACAGGAGACATCACATGACTATACAGGAGACATCACACGACTATACAGGAGACATCACACGACTATACAGGAGACATCACACGACACATCACATGACTATACAGGAGACATCACACGACTATACAGGACATCACATGACTATACAGGAGACATCACACGACTATACAGGAGACATCACATGACTATACAGGAGACATCACATGACTATACAGGAGACATCACATGACTATACAGGAGACATCACACGACTATACAGGAGACATCACATGACTATACAGGAGACATCACATGACTATACAGGAGACATCACACGACTATACAGGAGACATCACATGACTATACAGGAGACATCACATGACTATACAGGAGACATCACATGACTATACAGGAGACATCACATGACTATACAGGAGACATCACATGACTATACAGGACATCACATGACTATACAGGAGACATCACATGACTATACAGGAGACATCACACGACTATACAGGAGACATCACATGACTATACAGGACACATAAACTGGTATACGGCTAGTGCTAAGATATATGTATGAGGCATTATATACTGGTATACGGCTAGTGCCAAGATATATGTATGAGGCATTATATACTGGTATACGGCTAGTGCTAAGATATATGTATGAGGCATTATATACTGGTATACGGCTAGTGTTAAGATATATGTATGAGGCATTATATACTGGTATACGGCTAGTGCTAAGATATATGTATGAGGCATTATATACTGCTATACGGCTAGTGCTAAGATATATGTATGAGGCATTATATACTGCTATACGGCTAGTGCTAAGATATATGTATGAGGCATTATATACTGGTATACAGCTAGTGCTAAGATATATGTATGAGGCATTATATACTGGTATACGGCTAGTGCTAAGATTTATGTATGAGGCATTATATACTGGTATATGGCTAGTGCTAAGATATATGTATGAGGCATTATATACCGGTATACGGCTAGTGCTAAGATATATGTATGAGGCATTATATACCGGTATACGGCTAGTGCTAAGATATATGTATGAGGCATTATATACCGGTATACGGCTAGTGCTAAGATATATGTATGAGGCATTATATACCGGTATACGGCTAGTGCTAAGATATATGTATGAGGCATTATATACTGCTATACGGCTAGTGCTAAGATATATGTATGAGGCATTATATACCGCTATACGGCTAGTGCTAAGATATATGTATGAGGCATTATATACTGGTATATGGCTAGTGCTAAGATATATGTATGAGGCATTATATACTGGTATACGGCTAGTGCTAAGATATATGTATGAGGCATTATATACCGCTATACGGCTAGTGCTAAGATATATGTATGAGGCATTATATACTGGTATACGGCTAGTGCTAAGATATATGTATGAGGCATTATATACTGGTATACGGCTAGTGCTAAGATATATGTATGAGGCATTATATACCGCTATACGGCTAGTGCTAAGATATATGTATGAGGCATTATATACTGGTATACGGCTAGTGCTAAGATATATGTATGAGGCATTATATACCGCTATACGGCTAGTGCTAAGATATATGTATGAGGCATTATATACCGCTATACGGCTAGTGCTAAGATATATGTATGAGGCATTATATACCGCTATACGGCTAGTGCTAAGATATATGTATGAGGCATTATATACTGGTATACGGCTAGTGCTAAGATATATGTATGAGGCATTATATACTGCTATACGGCTAGTGCTAAGATATATGTATGAGGCATTATATACCGGTATACGGCTAGTGCTAAGATATTTGTATGAGGCATTATATACCGGTATACGGCTAGTGCTAAGATATTTGTATGAGGCATTATATACTGGTATACGGCTAGTGCTAAGATATATGTATGAGGCATTATATACCGCTATACGGCTAGTGCTAAGATATATGTATGAGGCATTATATACTGGTATATGGCTAGTGCTAAGATATATGTATGAGGCATTATATACTGGTATACGGCTAGTGCTAAGATATATGTATGAGGCATTATATACCGCTATACGGCTAGTGCTAAGATATATGTATGAGGCATTATATACTGGTATACGGCTAGTGCTAAGATATATGTATGAGGCATTATATACCGCTATACGGCTAGTGCTAAGATATATGTATGAGGCATTATATACTGGTATACGGCTAGTGCTAAGATATATGTATGAGGCATTATATACCGCTATACGGCTAGTGCTAAGATATATGTATGAGGCATTATATACTGGTATACGGCTAGTGCTAAGATATATGTATGAGGCATTATATACCGGTATACGGCTAGTGCTAAGATATATGTATGAGGCATTATATACCGGTATACGGCTAGTGCTAAGATATATGTATGAGGCATTATATACCGGTATACGGCTAGTGCTAAGATATATGTATGAGGCATTATATACCGGTATACGGCTAGTGCTAAGATATTTGTATGAGGCATTATATACCGGTATACGGCTAGTGCTAAGATATTTGTATGAGGCATTATATACCGGTATACGGCTAGTGCTAAGATATATGTATGAGGCATTATATACCGCTATACGGCTAGTGCTAAGATATATGTATGAGGCATTATATACCGGTATACGGCTAGTGCTAAGATATATGTATGAGGCATTATATACCGGTATACAGCTAGTGCTAAGATATATGTATGAGGCATTATATACTGCTATACGGCTAGTGCTAAGATATATGTATGAGGCATTATATACCGCTATACGGCTAGTGCTAAGATATATGTATGAGGCATTATATACTGGTATACAGCTAGTGCTAAGATATATGTATGAGGCATTATATACAGGTATACGGCTAGTGCTAAGATATATGTATGAGGCATTATATACCGCTATACGGCTAGTGCTAAGATATATGTATGAGGCATTATATACCGGTATACGGCTAGTGCTAAGATATATGTATGAGGCATTATATACTGGTATACGGCTAGTGCTAAGATATATGTATGAGGCATTATATACCGCTATACGGCTAGTGCTAAGATATATGTATGAGGCATTATATACTGGTATACGGCTAGTGCTAAGATATATGTATGAGGCATTATATACTGGTATACGGCTAGTGCTAAGATATATGTATGAGGCATTATATACTGCTATACGGCTAGTGCTAAGATATTTGTATGAGGCATTATATACTGGTATACGGCTAGTGCTAAGATATATGTATGAGGCATTATATACCGCTATACGGCTAGTGCTAAGATATATGTATGAGGCATTATATACTGGTATACGGCTAGTGCTAAGATATATGTATGAGGCATTATATACTGGTATACGGCTAGTGCTAAGATATATGTATGAGGCATTATATACCGCTATACGGCTAGTGCTAAGATATATGTATGAGGCATTATATACTGGTATACGGCTAGTGCTAAGATATATGTATGAGGCATTATATACTGGTATACGGCTAGTGCTAAGATATATGTATGAGGCATTATATACTGCTATACGGCTAGTGCTAAGATATATGTATGAGGCATTATATACTGGTATACGGCTAGTGCTAAGATATATGTATGAGGCATTATATACTGGTATACAGCTAGTGCTAAGATATATGTATGAGGCATTATATACCGCTATACGGCTAGTGCTAAGATATATGTATGAGGCATTATATACCGCTATACGGCTAGTGCTAAGATATATGTATGAGGCATTATATACCGCTATATGGCTAGTGCTAAGATATATGTATGAGGCATTATATACCGGTATACGGCTAGTGCTAAGATATATGTATGAGGCATTATATACTGCTATACGGCTAGTGCTAAGATATATGTATGAGGCATTATATACTGGTATACGGCTAGTGCTAAGATATATGTATGAGGCATTATATACTGGTATACAGCTAGTGCTAAGATATATGTATGAGGCATTATATACTGCTATACGGCTAGTGCTAAGATATATGTATGAGGCATTATATACCGCTATACGGCTAGTGCTAAGATATATGTATGAGGCATTATATACCGCTATACGGCTAGTGCTAAGATTTATGTATGAGGCATTATATACCGGTATACGGCTAGTGCTAAGATATATGTATGAGGCATTATATACTGGTATACGGCTAGTGCTAAGATATATGTATGAGGCATTATATACCGCTATACGGCTAGTGCTAAGATATATGTATGAGGCATTATATACTGGTATACGGCTAGTGCTAAGATATATGTATGAGGCATTATATACTGGTATACGGCTAGTGCTAAGATATATGTATGAGGCATTATATACTGCTATACGGCTAGTGCTAAGATATATGTATGAGGCATTATATACTGGTATACGGCTAGTGCTAAGATATATGTATGAGGCATTATATACTGGTATACAGCTAGTGCTAAGATATATGTATGAGGCATTATATACCGCTATACGGCTAGTGCTAAGATATATGTATGAGGCATTATATACTGGTATACGGCTAGTGCTAAGATATATGTATGAGGCATTATATACCGCTATACGGCTAGTGCTAAGATATATGTATGAGGCATTATATACTGGTATACGGCTAGTGCTAAGATATATGTATGAGGCATTATATACCGCTATACGGCTAGTGCTAAGATATATGTATGAGGCATTATATACTGGTATACGGCTAGTGCTAAGATATATGTATGAGGCATTATATACCGGTATACGGCTAGTGCTAAGATATATGTATGAGGCATTATATACCGGTATACGGCTAGTGCTAAGATATATGTATGAGGCATTATATACCGGTATACGGCTAGTGCTAAGATATATGTATGAGGCATTATATACTGGTATACAGCTAGTGCTAAGATATATGTATGAGGCATTATATACTGGTATACGGCTAGTGCTAAGATATATGTATGAGGCATTATATACTGGTATACAGCTAGTGCTAAGATATATGTATGAGGCATTATATACTGGTATACAGCTAGTGCTAAGATATATGTATGAGGCATTATATACCGCTATACGGCTAGTGCTAAGATATATGTATGAGGCATTATATACCGGTATACGGCTAGTGCTAAGATATATGTATGAGGCATTATATACTGGTATACGGCTAGTGCTAAGATATATGTATGAGGCATTATATACTGGTATACAGCTAGTGCTAAGATATATGTATGAGGCATTATATACCGCTATATGGCTAGTGCTAAGATATATGTATGAGGCATTATATACCGGTATACGGCTAGTGCTAAGATATATGTATGAGGCATTATATACCGCTATACGGCTAGTGCTAAGATATATGTATGAGGCATTATATACCGCTATACGGCTAGTGCTAAGATATATGTATGAGGCATTATATACCGCTATACGGCTAGTGCTAAGATATATGTATGAGGCATTATATACCGCTATATGGCTAGTGCTAAGATATATGTATGAGGCATTATATACCGGTATACGGCTAGTGCTAAGATATATGTATGAGGCATTATATACTGCTATACGGCTAGTGCTAAGATATATGTATGAGGCATTATATACTGGTATACGGCTAGTGCTAAGATATATGTATGAGGCATTATATACTGGTATACGGCTAGTGCTAAGATATATGTATGAGGCATTATATACTGCTATACGGCTAGTGCTAAGATATATGTATGAGGCATTATATACCGCTATACGGCTAGTGCTAAGATATATGTATGAGGCATTATATACCGCTATACGGCTAGTGCTAAGATTTATGTATGAGGCATTATATACCGGTATACGGCTAGTGCTAAGATATATGTATGAGGCATTATATACCGCTACAGCAGTCACCACATCCAACACAAAGCGTGGGATCCTGTGGGAATGACTCCCGGCGCTCACCATGAGGTCTTCATCCATCAGATACGGTTTCTCAGAGGAGCCGTCATTGGTCTCCACGTCTATGGCGTAACACAGGAGCAGACTGCGCATGACCGCCTCAAACACCGACAGGAAGCTGTGGGCGACCAGATAGGCAAAGAAGGCGACCAGGAGCAGGGGGATGGCCCACACGTGTAATTCACGGCGATAGTTAAAAGCCATGAGGCCACCAAACAGCGTGAAACACACGACCAAAACCTGGAGAGAAAGGGACATATAGGATCGGTCAGAGGATGACTACACGACAAGGGGCCAAGTATGAGGGGGGCGCCACTGTGCTGGATTGTGGGGTCAACTTATCTGCCCATATACAACGTCCTCCTCCTCCAGACCCCTCTGTCCTCCTCCTCCTCCAGACCCCTCTGTCCTCCTCCTCCAGACTCCTCTGTCCTCCTCCTCCAGACCCCTCTGTCCTCCTCCTCCAGACCCCTCTGTCCTCCTCCTCCAGACCCCTCTGTCCTCCTCCTCCAGACTCCTGTCCTCCTCCTCCTCCAGACCCCTCTGTCCTCCTCCTCCAGACCCCTCTGTCCTCCTCCTCGAGACCCCTCTGTCCTCCTCCTCCAGACCCCTCTTCCTCCTCCTCCAGACCCCTCTGTCCTCCTCCTCCTCCAGACCCCTCTGTCCTCCTCCTCCAGACTCCTCTGTCCTCCTCCTCCTCCAGACTCCTCTGTCCTCCTCCTCCTCCAGACCCCTCTGTCCTCCTCCTCCTCCTCCAGACCCCTCTGTCCTCCTCCTCCAGACCCCTCTGTCCTCCTCCTCCAGACCCCTCTGTCCTCCTCCTCCAGACTCCTGTCCTCCTCCTCCTCCAGACCCCTCTGTCCTCCTCCTCCAGACTCCTCTGTCCTCCTCCTCCAGACCCCTCTGTCCTCCTCCTCCAGACTCCTGTCCTCCTCCTCCTCCAGACCCCTCTGTCCTCCTCCTCCAGACTCCTCTGTCCTCCTCCTCCAGACCCCTCTGTCCTCCTCCTCCAGACTCCTGTCCTCCTCCTCCTCCGGACCCCTGTCCTCCTCCTCCTCCGTTCTCCTCCTCCAGACTCCTCCGTTCTCCTCCTTCAGACTCCTCCTCCTCCGGACCCCTCTGTCCTCCTCCTCCTCCAGACCTCTCTGTCCTCCTCCTCCTCTAGACCCCTCTGTCCTCCTCCTCCTCCAGACCCCTCTGTCCTCCTCCTCCAGACTCCTGTCCTCCTCCTCCTCCAGACCCCTCTGTCCTCCTCCTCCAGAGTCCTCTGTCCTCCTCCTCCAGACCCCTCTGTCCTCCTCCTCCGGACCCCTCTGTCCTCCTCCTCCTCCGTTCTCCTCCTCCAGACTCCACCGTTCTCCTCCTTCAGACTCCTCCTCCTCCGGACCCCTCTGTCCTCCTCCTCCAGACCCCTCTGTCCTCCTCCTCCTCCAGACCCCTCTGTCCTCGTACTCCAGACTCCTGTCCTCCTCCTCCAGACTCCTCTGTTCTCCTCCTCCAGACTCCCCTGTTCTCCTCCTCCAGACTCCCCTGTTCTCCTCCTCAGAACTCCCCTGTTCTCCTCCTCCAGACTCCCCTGTTCTCCTCCTCCAGTCTCCCCTGTTCTCTTCCTCCAGACTCCTCTTCCTCCAGACTCCTCTGTCCTCCTTCAGACCCCTCTGTTCTCCTCCTCCTCCTCCTCCAGACCCCTCTGTCCTCCTCCTCCTCCAGACTCCTCTGTTCTCCTCCTCCTCCAGGCTCCTCTGTTCTCCTTCATCCTCCAGACCCCTCCGTCCTCCTCCTCCAGACCCCTCCATCCTCCTCCTCCAGACCCCTCTGTTCTCCTCCTCCAGACTCCTCTGTCCTCCTCCTCCTCCTCCAGACCCCTCTGTCCTCCTCCTCCTCCAGACCCCCCTGTCCTCCTCCTCCTCCTCCAGACCCCCCTGTCCTCCTCCTCCTCCTACAGACCCCTCTGTCCTCCTCCTCCTCCTACAGACCCCTCTGTCCTCCCCCTCCTCCTCCAGACCCCTCTGTCCTCCTCCTCCAGACCCCTCTGTCCTCCTCCTCCAGACCCCTCTGTCCTCCTCCTCCAGACTCCTCTGTCCTCCTCCTCCAGACCCCTCTGTCCTCCTCCTCCAGACTCCTCCTCCAGACCCCTCTGTCCTCCTCCTCCAGACTCCTCTGTCCTCCTCCTCCAGACTCCTCTGTCCTCCTCCTCCAGACTCCTCTGTCGTCCTCCTCCAGACTCCTCTGTCGTCCTCCTCCAGACTCCTCTGTCGTCCTCCTCCAGACTCCTCTGTCGTCCTCCTCCAGACTCCTCTGTCGTCCTCCTCCTCCAGACTCCACTGTCCTCCTCCTCCAGACTCCTCTGTCCTCCTCCTCCTCCAGACCCCTCTGTCCTCCTCCTCCTCCAGACCCCTCTGTCCTCCTCCTCCTCCTCCAGACCCCTCTGTCCTCCTCCTCCTCCTCCAGACCCCTCTGTCCTCCTCCAGACCCCTCTGTCATCCTCCTCCAGACCCCTCTGTCGTCCTCCTCCAGACCCCTCTGTCGTCCTCCTCCAGACCCCTCTGTCGTCCTCCTCCAGACTCCTCTGTCCTCCTCCTCCTCCGGACCCCTCTGTCCTCCTCCTCCAGACTCCTGTCCTCCTCCTCCTCCTCCAGACCCCTCTGTCCTCCTCCTCCAGACTCCTGTCCTCCTCCTCCTCCTCCAGACCCCTCTGTCCTCCTCCTCCAGACTCCTCTGTTCTCCTCCTCCAGACTCCCCTGTTCTCCTCCTCCAGACTCCCCTGTTCTCCTCCTCAGAACTCCCCTGTTCTCCTCCTCCAGACTCCCCTGTTCTCCTCCTCCAGTCTCCCCTGTTCTCTTCCTCCAGACTCCTCTTCCTCCAGACTCCTCTGTCCTCCTTCAGACCCCTCTGTTCTCCTCCTCCTCCTCCTTCAGACCCCTCTGTTCTCCTCCTCCTCCTTCTCCTCCTCCTCCTCCAGACCCCTCTGTCCTCCTCCTCCTCCAGACTCCTCTGTTCTCCTCCTCCTCCTCCAGACTCCTCCTCCTCCAGGCTCCTCTGTTCTCCTTCATCCTTCAGACCCCTCCGTCCTCCTCCTCCAGACTCCTCTGTCCTCCTCCAGACTCCTGTCTTTCTCCTCCTCCAGACCCCTCTATCCTCCTCCTCCAGACTCCTCTGTCCTCCTCCTCCAGTTTCCTCTGTCCTCCTCCTCCTCCTCCAGACCCCTCTGTCCTCCTCCTCCTCCAGACCCCTCTGTCCTCCTCCTCCTCCTCCAGACCCCTCTGTCCTCCTCCTCCTCCTACAGACCCCTCTGTCCTCCCCCTCCTCCTCCAGACCCCTCTGTCCTCCTCCTCCAGACCCCTCTGTCCTCCTCCTCCAGACTCCTCTGTCCTCCTCCTCCAGACCCCTCTGTCCTCCTCCTCCAGACTCCTCCTCCAGACCCCTCTGTCCTCCTCCTCCAGACTCCTCTGTCGTCCTCCTCCAGACTCCTCTGTCGTCCTCCTCCAGACTCCTCTGTCCTCCTCCTCCTCCAGACTCCTCTGTCCTCCTCCTCCAGACTCCTCTGTCCTCCTCCTCCTCCAGACTCCTCTGTCCTCCTCCTCCTCCAGACTCCTCTGTCCTCCTCCTCCTCCAGACCCCTCTGTCCTCCTCCTCCTCCTCCAGACCCCTCTGTCCTCCTCCTCCTCCTCCAGACCCCTCTGTCCTCCTACAGACCCCTCTGTCCTCCTCCTCCTCCTCCAGACTCCACTGTCCTCCTCCTCCTCCGGACCCCTCTGTCCTCCTCCTCCTCCTCCGGACCCCTCTGTCCTCCTCCTCCTCCGGACCCCTCTGTCCTCCTCCTCCTCCGGACCCCTCTGTCCTCCTCCTCCTCCGGACCCCTCTGTCCTCCTCCTCCTCCGGACCCCTCTGTCCTCCTCCTCCTCCGGACCCCTCTGTCCTCCTCCTCCTCCGGACCCCTCTGTCCTCCTCCTCCTCCAGACCCCTCTGTCCTCCTCCTCCTCCTCCAGACCCCTCTGTCGTCCTCCTCCAGACCCCTCTGTCGTCCTCCTCCAGACCCCTCTGTCGTCCTCCTCCAGACCCCTCTGTCGTCCTCCTCCAGACCCCCCTGTCGTCCTCCTCCAGACCCCTGTCGTCCTCCTCCAGACTCCACTGTCCTCCTCCTCCTCCAGACTCCACTGTCCTCCTCCTCCTCCAGACTCCTCTGTCCTCCTCCTCCTCCAGACCCCTCTGTCCTCCTCCTCCAGACCCCTCTGTCCTCCTCCTCCTCCTCCGGACCCCTCTGTCCTCCTCCGGACCCCTCTGTCCTCCTCCGGACCCCTCTGTCCTCCTCCTCCTCCAGACCCCTCTGTCCTCCTCCTCCTCCTCCGGACCCCTCTGTCCTCCTCCGGACCCCTCTGTCCTCCTCCTCCAGACCCCTCTGTCCTCCTCCTCCAGACTCCTGTCCTCCTCCTCCTCCAGACCCCTCTGTCCTCCTCCTCCAGACTCCTCTGTCCTCCTCCTCCAGACCCCTCTGTCCTCCTCCTCCAGACTCCTGTCCTCCTCCTCCTCCAGACCCCTCTGTCCTCCTCCTCCAGACTCCTGTCCTCCTCCTCCTCCAGACCCCTCTGTCCTCCTCCTCCAGACTCCTGTCCTCCTCCTCCTCCGGACCCCTGTCCTCCTCCTCCTCCGTTCTCCTCCTCCAGACTCCTCCGTTCTCCTCCTTCAGACTCCTCCTCCTCCGGACCCCTCTGTCCTCCTCCTCCTCCAGACCTCTCTGTCCTCCTCCTCCTCTAGACCCCTCTGTCCTCCTCCTCCTCCAGACCCCTCTGTCCTCCTCCTCCAGACTCCTGTCCTCCTCCTCCTCCAGAGTCCTCTGTCCTCCTCCTCCAGACCCCTCTGTCCTCCTCCTCCGGACCCCTTTGTCCTCCTCCTCCTCCGTTCTCCTCCTCCAGACTCCACCGTTCTCCTCCTTCAGACTCCTCCTCCTCCGGACCCCTCTGTCCTCCTCCTCCAGACCCCTCTGTCCTCCTCCTCCTCCAGACCCCTCTGTCCTCGTACTCCAGACTCCTGTCCTCCTCCTCCAGACTCCTCTGTTCTCCTCCTCCAGACTCCCCTGTTCTCCTCCTCCAGACTCCCCTGTTCTCCTCCTCAGAACTCCCCTGTTCTCCTCCTCCAGACTCCCCTGTTCTCCTCCTCCAGACTCCCCTGTTCTCCTCCTCCAGTCTCCCCTGTTCTCTTCCTCCAGACTCCTCTTCCTCCAGACTCCTCTGTCCTCCTTCAGACCCCTCTGTTCTCCTCCTCCTCCTCCTCCAGACCCCTCTGTCCTCCTCCTCCTCCAGACTCCTCTGTTCTCCTCCTCCTCCAGGCTCCTCTGTTCTCCTTCATCCTCCAGACCCCTCCGTCCTCCTCCTCCAGACCCCTCTATCCTCCTCCTCCAGACCCCTCTGTTCTCCTCCTCCAGACTCCTCTGTTCTCCTCCTCCAGACTCCTCTGTCCTCCTCCTCCTCCTCCAGACCCCTCTGTCCTCCTCCTCCTCCAGACCCCCCTGTCCTCCTCCTCCTCCTCCAGACCCCTCTGTCCTCCTCCTCCTCCTCCAGACCCCTCTGTCCTCCTCCTCCTCCTACAGACCCCTCTGTCCTCCCCCTCCTCCTCCAGACCCCTCTGTCCTCCTCCTCCAGACCCCTCTGTCCTCCTCCTCCAGACTCCTCTGTCCTCCTCCTCCAGACTCCTCCTCCAGACCCCTCTGTCCTCCTCCTCCAGACCCCTCTGTCGTCCTCCTCCAGACTCCTCTGTCGTCCTCCTCCAGACTCCTCTGTCGTCCTCCTCCAGACTCCTCTGTCGTCCTCCTCCAGACTCCTCTGTCGTCCTCCTCCAGACTCCTCTGTCGTCCTCCTCCAGACTCCTCTGTCGTCCTCCTCCAGACTCCTCTGTCGTCCTCCTCCAGACTCCTCTGTCGTCCTCCTCCTCCAGACTCCACTGTCCTCCTCCTCCAGACTCCTCTGTCCTCCTCCTCCTCCAGACCCCTCTGTCCTCCTCCTCCTCCAGACCCCTCTGTCCTCCTCCTCCTCCTCCAGACCCCTCTGTCCTCCTCCTCCTCCTCCAGACCCCTCTGTCCTCCTCCAGACCCCTCTGTCGTCCTCCTCCAGACCCCTCTGTCGTCCTCCTCCAGACCCCTCTGTCGTCCTCCTCCAGACCCCTCTGTCGTCCTCCTCCAGACTCCTCTGTCCTCCTCCTCCTCCGGACCCCTCTGTCCTCCTCCTCCAGACTCCTGTCCTCCTCCTCCTCCTCCAGACCCCTCTGTCCTCCTCCTCCAGACTCCTCTGTTCTCCTCCTCCAGACTCCCCTGTTCTCCTCCTCCAGACTCCCCTGTTCTCCTCCTCAGAACTCCCCTGTTCTCCTCCTCCAGACTCCCCTGTTCTCCTCCTCCAGTCTCCCCTGTTCTCTTCCTCCAGACTCCTCTTCCTCCAGACTCCTCTGTCCTCCTTCAGACCCCTCTGTTCTCCTCCTCCTCCTTCTCCTCCTCCTCCTCCAGACCCCTCTGTCCTCCTCCTCCTCCAGACTCCTCTGTTCTCCTCCTCCTCCTCCAGACTCCTCCTCCTCCAGGCTCCTCTGTTCTCCTTCATCCTTCAGACCCCTCCGTCCTCCTCCTCCAGACTCCTCTGTCCTCCTCCAGACTCCTGTCTTCCTCCTCCTCCAGACCCCTCTATCCTCCTCCTCCAGACCCCTCTATCCTCCTCCTCCAGACTCCTCTGTCCTCCTCCTCCAGTTTCCTCTGTCCTCCTCCTCCTCCTCCAGACCCCTCTGTCCTCCTCCTCCTCCAGACCCCTCTGTCCTCCTCCTCCTCCTCCAGACCCCTCTGTCCTCCTCCTCCTCCTACAGACCCCTCTGTCCTCCCCCTCCTCCTCCAGACCCCTCTGTCCTCCTCCTCCAGACCCCTCTGTCCTCCTCCTCCAGACTCCTCTGTCCTCCTCCTCCAGACCCCTCTGTCCTCCTCCTCCAGACTCCTCCTCCAGACCCCTCTGTCCTCCTCCTCCAGACTCTTCTGTCGTCCTCCTCCAGACTCCTCTGTCGTCCTCCTCCAGACTCCTCTGTCCTCCTCCTCCTCCAGACTCCTCTGTCCTCCTCCTCCAGACTCCTCTGTCCTCCTCCTCCTCCAGACTCCTCTGTCCTCCTCCTCCTCCAGACTCCTCTGTCCTCCTCCTCCTCCAGACCCCTCTGTCCTCCTCCTCCTCCTCCAGACCCCTCTGTCCTCCTCCTCCTCCTCCAGACCCCTCTGTCCTCCTACAGACCCCTCTGTCCTCCTCCTCCTCCTCCAGACTCCACTGTCCTCCTCCTCCTCCAGACCCCTCTGTCCTCCTCCTCCTCCTCCGGACCCCTCTGTCCTCCTCCTCCGGACCCCTCTGTCCTCCTCCTCCTCCTCCGGACCCCTCTGTCCTCCTCCTCCTCCTCCGGACCCCTCTGTCCTCCTCCTCCTCCTCCGGACCCCTCTGTCCTCCTCCTCCTCCTCCGGACCCCTCTGTCCTCCTCCTCCTCCTCCGGACCCCTCTGTCCTCCTCCTCCTCCTCCGGACCCCTCTGTCCTCCTCCTCCTCCGGACCCCTCTGTCCTCCTCCTCCTCCGGACCCCTCTGTCCTCCTCCTCCTCCGGACCCCTCTGTCCTCCTCCTCCTCCGGACCCCTCTGTCCTCCTCCTCCTCCGGACCCCTCTGTCCTCCTCCTCCTCCGGACCCCTCTGTCCTCCTCCTCCTCCGGACCCCTCTGTCCTCCTCCTCCTCCGGACCCCTCTGTCCTCCTCCTCCTCCTCCAGACCCCTCTGTCGTCCTCCTCCAGACCCCTCTGTCGTCCTCCTCCAGACCCCTCTGTCGTCCTCCTCCAGACCCCTCTGTCGTCCTCCTCCAGACCCCCCTGTCGTCCTCCTCCAGACCCCTGTCGTCCTCCTCCAGACTCCACTGTCCTCCTCCTCCTCCAGACTCCACTGTCCTCCTCCTCCTCCAGACCCCTCTGTCCTCCTCCTCCAGACCCCTCTGTCCTCCTCCTCCTCCTCCGGACCCCTCTGTCCTCCTCCGGACCCCTCTGTCCTCCTCCTCCTCCAGACTCCTCTGTCCTCCTCCTCCTCCAGACTCCTCTGTCCTCCTCCTCCTCCAGACCCCTCTGTCCTCCTCCTCCTCCTCCGGACCCCTCTGTCCTCCTCCGGACCCCTCTGTCCTCCTCCTCCTCCGGACTCCTCTGTCCTCCTCCGGACCCCTCTGTCCTCCTCCGGACCCCTCTGTCCTCCTCCGGACCCCTCTGTCCTCCTCCGGACCCCTCTGTCCTCCTCCGGACCCCTCTGTCCTCCTCCGGACCCCTCTGTCCTCCTCCTGGCTCCTCTGTCCTCCTCCTGGCTCCTCTGTCCTCCTCCTGGCTCCTCTGTCCTCCTCCTGGCTCCTCTGTCCTCCTCCTGGCTCCTCTGTCCTCCTCCTGGCTCCTCTGTCCTCCTCCTGGCTCCTCTGTCCTCCTCCTGGCTCCTCTGTCCTCCTCCTGGCTCCTCTGTCCTCCTCCTGACTCCTCTGTCCTCCTCCTGACTCCTCTGTCCTCCTCCTGACTCCTCTGTCCTCCTCCTGACTCCTCTGTCCTCCTCCTGACTCCTCTGTCCTCCTCCTGACTCCTCTGTCCTCCTCCTGACTCCTCTGTCCTCCTCCTGACTCCTCTGTCCTCCTCCTGACTCCTCTGTTCTCCTCCTGACTCCTCTGTTCTCCTCCTGACTCCTCTGTTCTCCTCCTGACTCCTCTGTTCTCCTCCTGACTCCTCTGTTCTCCTCCTGACTCCTCTGTTCTCCTCCTGACTCCTCTGTTCTCCTCCTGACTCCTCTGTTCTCCTCCTGACTCCTCTGTTCTCCTCTGTCCTCCTCCTCCTCCCTCCAGACCCCTCTGTCCTCCCTCCAGACCCCTCTGTCCTCCCTCCAGACCCCTCTGTCCTCCCTCCAGACCCCTCTGTCCTCCCTCCAGACCCCTCTGTCCTCCCTCCAGACCCCTCTGTCCTCCTCCTCCCTCCACATTCCTGTCCTCCTCCAGTCCCCTGTCCTCCTCCTCCAGACTCCTCCTCATCTTCTGTTCTCCTCCTTCATCCTCTAAACCCCTGTTTACCTCCTCCAGACTCCTCTGTTCCCCTCTGTCCTCCTCCTCCAGACCCCTCTGTCCTCCTCCAGACCCCTCTGTCCTCCTCCAGACCCCTCTGTCCTCCTCCAGACTCCTCTGTCCTCCTCCAGACTCCTCTGTCCTCCTCCAGACTCCTCTGTTTCTAGTTTATCTCCAGAGAGAACACAGGATTTAGTCAGGATGCCCCCATACACACAGGATTTAGTCAGGACGCCCCCATACACACAGGATCTAGTCAGGACGCCCCCATACACACAAAATTTAGTCAGGCTGCCCCCATACACACAGGATTTAGTCAGGACGCCCCCATACACACAGGATCTAGTCAGGATGCCCCCATACACACAGGATTTAGTCAGGACGCCCTCATACACACAAAATTTAGTCAGGCTGCCCCCATACACACAGGATTTAGTCAGGATGCCCCCATACACACAGGATTTAGTCAGGACGCCCCCATACACACAGGATCTAGTCAGGACGCCCCCATACACACAAAATTTAGTCAGGCTGCCCCCATACACACAGGATTTAGTCAGGACGCCCCCATACACACAGGATTTAGTCAGGACGCCCCCATACACACAGGATCTAGTCAGGACGCCCCCATACACACAGGATTTAGTCAGGACGCCCCCATACACACAGGATTTAGTCAGGACGCCCCCATACACACAGGATTTAGTCAGGACGCCCCCATACACACAGGATTTAGTCAGGACGCCCCCATACACACAGGATTTAGTCAGGACGCCCCCATACACACAGGATTTAGTCAGGACGCCCCCATACACACAGGATTTAGTCAGGACGCCCCCATACACACAGGATTTAGTCAGGACGCCCCCATACACACAGGATTTAGTCAGGACGCCCCCATACACACAGGATTTAGTCAGGACGCCCCCATACACACAGGATTTAGTCAGGACGCCCCCATACACACAGGATTTAGTCAGGACGCCCCCATACACACAGGATTTAGTCAGGACGCCCCCATACACACAGGATTTAGTCAGGACGCCCCCATACACACAGGATTTAGTCAGGACGCCCCCATACACACAGGATTTAGTCAGGACGCCCCCATACACACAGGATTTAGTCAGGACGCCCCCATACACACAGGATTTAGTCAGGACGCCCCCATACACACAGGATTTAGTCAGGACGCCCCCATACACACAGGATTTAGTCAGGACGCCCCCATACACACAGGATTTAGTCAGGACGCCCCCATACACACAGGATTTAGTCAGGACGCCCCCATACACACAGGATTTAGTCAGGACGCCCCCATACACACAGGATTTAGTCAGGACGCCCCCATACACACAGGATTTAGTCAGGACGCCCCCATACACACAGGATTTAGTCAGGACGCCCCCATACACACAGGATTTAGTCAGGACGCCCCCATACACACAGGATTTAGTCAGGACGCCCCCATACACACAGGATTTAGTCAGGACGCCCCCATACACACAGGATTTAGTCAGGACGCCCCCATACACACAGGATTTAGTCAGGACGCCCCCATACACACAGGATTTAGTCAGGACGCCCCCATACACACAGGATTTAGTCAGGACGCCCCCATACACACAGGATTTAGTCAGGACGCCCCCATACACACAGGATTTCGTCAGGACGCCCCCATACACACAGGATTTAGTCAGGACGCCCCCATACACACAGGATTTAGTCAGGACGCCCCCATACACACAGGATTTAGTCAGGACGCCCCCATACACACAGGATTTAGTCAGGACGCCCCCATACACACAGGATTTAGTCAGGACGCCCCCATACACACAGGATTTAGTCAGGACGCCCCCATACACACAGGATTTAGTCAGGACGCCCCCATACACACAGGATTTAGTCAGGACGCCCCCATACACACAGGATTTAGTCAGGACGCCCCCATACACACAGGATTTAGTCAGGACGCCCCCATACACACAGGATTTAGTCAGGACGCCCCCATACACACAGGATTTAGTCAGGACGCCCCCATACACACAGGATTTAGTCAGGACGCCCCCATACACACAGGATTTAGTCAGGACGCCCCCATACACACAGGATTTAGTCAGGACGCCCCCATACACACAGGATTTAGTCAGGGCGCCCCCATACACACAGGATTTAGTCAGGACGCCCCCATACACACAGGATTTAGTCAGGACGCCCCCATACACACAGGATTTAATCAGGACGCCCCCATACACACAGGATTTAGTCAGGACGCCCCCATACACACAGGATTTAGTCAGGACACCCCCATACACACAGGATTTAGTCAGGACGCCCCCATACACACAGGATTTAGTCAGGACGCCCCCATACACACAGGATTTAGTCAGGACGCCCCCATACACACAGGATTTAGTCAGGACGCCCCCATACACACAGGATTTAGTCAGGACGCCCCCATACACACAGGATTTAGTCAGGACGCCCCCATACACACAGGATTTAGTCAGGACGCCCCCATACACACAGGATTTAGTCAGGACGCCCCCATACACACAGGATTTAGTCAGGACGCCCCCATACACACAGGATTTAGTCAGGACGCCCCCATACACAAAGGATTTAGTCAGGACGCCCCCATACACACAGGATTTAGTCAGGACGCCCCCATACACACAGGATTTAGTCAGGACGCCCCCATACACACAGGATTTAGTCAGGATGCCCCCATACACACAGGATTTAGTCAGGATGCCCCCATACACACAGGATTTAGTCAGGATGCCCCCATACACACAGGATTTAGTCAGGATGCCCCCATACACACAGGATTTAGTCAGGACGCCCCCATACACACAGGATTTATTCAGGACGCCCCCATACACACAGGATTTATTCAGGACGCCCCCATACACACAGGATTTAGTCAGGACGCCCCCATACACACAGGATTTAGTCAGGATGCCCCCATACACACAGGATTTAGTCAGGACGCCCCCATACACACAGGATTTAGTCAGGACGCCCCCATACACACAGGATTTAGTCAGGACGCCCCCATACACACAGGATTTAGTCAGGACGCCCCCATACACACAGGATTTAGTCAGGATGCCCCCATACACACAGGATTTAGTCAGGACGCCCCCATACACACAGGATTTAGTCAGGATGCCCCCATACACACAGGATTTAGTCAGGATGCCCCCATACACACAGGATTTAGTCAGGATGCCCCCATACACACAGGATTTAGTCAGGATGCCCCCATACACACAGGATTTAGTCAGGACGCCCCCATACACACAGGATTTATTCAGGACGCCCCCATACACACAGGATTTATTCAGGACGCCCCCATACACACAGGATTTAGTCAGGACGCCCCCATACACACAGGATTTAGTCAGGATGCCCCCATACACACAGGATTTAGTCAGGACGCCCCCATACACACAGGATTTAGTCAGGACGCCCCCATACACACAGGATTTAGTCAGGATGCCCCCATACACACAAATTAATAATTAATAATTTGCTGACACTTTTGCAGTATAAGAGCCAGGAACTACAACTCCCATTAGTTTACATGAGGAAGTGGAAGTTGTAAAAGAACATTACTAGAGCCAGACCACAACCTATAGACCCACGATCGGGCTGGGACACTCAGCGGTAATACCGGCCAATCACAGCGTTCTGATGTATAATATAATTATTACCTTCCCTAGAAAGATCAGGAACACCCCCGAGGACCTCAGTACGGCCACAGCCGGGGGGGTCTTCTCCAGGACAGCGTAGGCCTCTCGTGCAGATGTACATAGAGACGTCCCATTGATCAGGGTCGCGGTGTAAGCGTCCTACGAGTGGGAGAGAGCAGGAGGGAAGGTAAACATGGCGGACATGTCCTCAGAATTAACCCTCGCCTCCCATATCTGACACATCCATCATTCCACGTTCTGCACATATTAGGGGTAAAAGCAAATGCACAATTTTTTTCCCCCAGTTCTGACCATTTTCAGGGGTCAGAGGTCACCGACCCTCAGAGTAACATCACCGGTTGCAGGAGCCCCCTATACACAACCACCCACCCCAAGGAGTATCGTGGATTACGGTCATTTCAATGGCCTCAACAATAAAGAGCTGTCTGCTCTCCTGACCATAAAATAGCAATTCTGGAGCATCTTGTGTTCTATTACTCCTCCTGGAAATGTATGAATATATTGACAACTAGGCGTGTCCACGAACAGACAGCACTGATTAGTGACATGCCCACTAGTGGTAACACCCAGTTGTCAATTTATCATAGATTTCTAAGATTGTATTTATTGAAATAGATCAGGAGAGGCCACAAGTCAGGAGAGGCCACAGGTGAGGAGAGGCCACAAGTCAGCAGAGGCCACAGGTGAGGAGAGGCCACAAGTCAGGAGAGGCCACAAGTCAGGACAAGCCACAGGTCAGGACAAGCCACAGGTCAGGACAAGCCACAGGTCAGGACAAGCCACAGGTCAGGACAAGCCACAGGTCAGGACAAGCCACACGTCAGGACAAGCCACAGGTGAGGAGAGGCCACAGGTGAGGAGAGGCCACAGGTGAGGAGAGGCCACAGGTCAGGACAGGCCACAGGTGAGGAGAGGCCACAGGTCAGGGGAGGCCACAGGTCAGGACAAGCCACAGGTCAGGACAAGCCACTGGTGAGGAGAGGCCACAGGTCAAGATAAGCCACAGGTGAGGAGAGGCCACAGGTCAGGATAAGCCACAGGTGAGGAGAGGCCACAAGTCAGGACAGGCCACAGGTCAGGACAAGCCACAGGTCAGGACAAGCCACAGGTCAGGACAAGCCACAGGTCAGGACAAGCCACAGGTGAGGAGAGGCCACAGGTGAGGAGAGGCCACAGGTCAGGGGAGGCCACAGGTCAGGGGAGGCCACAGGTGAGGAGAGGCCACAGGTGAGGAGAGGCCACAGGTCAGGATAAGCCACGGTTGAGGAGAGGCCACAGGTGAGGATAAGCCACAGGTGAGGAGAGGCCACAAGTCAGGTCAAGCCACAGGTGAGGAGAGGCCACAGGTCAGGATAAGCCACAGGTGAGGAGAGGCCACAGGTGAGGATAAGCCACAGGTCAGGACAAGTCACAGGTGAGGAGAGGCCACAGGTCAGGACAAGCCACAGGTGAGGAGAGGCCACAGGTCAGGACAAGCCACAGGTGAAGAGAGGCCACAGGTCAGGACAAGCCACAGGTGAGGAAAAAGCCATAGGTGAGGAGAGGCCACAGGTCAGGACAAGCCACAGGTCAGTACGGGCTACAGGTGAGGTCACAAGTCAGGACAAGCCACAGGTGAGGAGAGGCCACAGGTGAGGAGAGGCCACAGGTCAGGACAAGCCACAGGTGAGGAGAGGCCACAGGTCAGGAAAGGCCACAAGTCAGGAAAGGTCACGGATCAGGAGAGACCACAATTCAGAATGGCCACAGATCAGGAGAGGCCACAAGTCAGGACAGGCTAAAGGTCAGGAGAGGCCACAAGTCAGGACGGGCTACAGGTCAGGAGAGGCCACGGATCAAGACAGACCACAAGTCGGGACGGGCCACAGATCAGAAGAGACCACAAGTCAGGACAGGCCACAATTCAGGACGGGCTACAGGTCAGGAAAGGCCACAAGTCAGGACAAGCCACAGATGAGGAGAGGCCACAGGTGAGGACAAGCCACAGGTGAGGAGAGGCCACAGGTGAGGAGAGGCCACAAGTCAGGACGGGCTACAGATCAGAGGAGGCCACAAGTCAGGACGAGCTACAGGTCAGAGGAGGCCACAAGTCAGGACGGGCTACAGGTGAGGAGAGGCCACAAGTCAGGACGGGCTACAGGTGAGGAGAGGCCACAAGTCAGGACAGGCTACAGGTGAGGAGAGGCCACAAGTCAGGACAGGCTACAGGTGAGGAGAGGCCACAAGTCAGGACGGGCTACAGGTGAGGAGAGGCCACAAGTCAGGACGGGCTACAGGTGAGGAGAGGCCACAAGTCAGGACAGGCTACAGGTCAGAGGAGGCCACAAGTCAGGATGGGCTACAGGTCAGGAAAGGCCACGGATCAAGACAGACCACAAGGTGGGACGGGCCACAGATCAGAAGCGACCACGTCAGGACGGGCCACAAGTCAGGACAGGCTACAGGTCAGAAGAGGCCACAAGTCCTCTTTATCCATCACCACTTACCACCTTCTTCTACTAACTGTCTCCAGGGTAGGGGGCCGTAGGATAGTGTTATATGTCAGAGCAGTGGCAGTGAAGTTACGGAACTCTTTGTGGCAGACGTGCGGTATGTTCGATAACTAATCTGAGAATATTGTCCTTTAAATGCAATAACAACACAAGACATTTATAAAGGCCACGAGGCGGCCCCTTTATAACCAGAAACCTTACAGGATCACCGGGTTCCATGCCCCTCGGCCTCCATCACCGCTCTGGATCAAGGAGCCGGTCCACCACAGCGGGGGGGGGGGGGGGGGCACTGCTACAGATCGGCTCTCCATTCTGCCTCATTGAGGGGGTCCCAAGATGTTTATGGCACCCGCTGTGATGGTGAATCTGTTTATCTGAATCCAGAATAGGATGGGGCACAGGTCAGTGAGGGACGTGGGAAAGAAGGAACATTAACCCTCAATGTCACTCGTGGTTTGTATCTGACGGTCACAATGTCTGTAGTGAAGACGTCAGGGGCTGGAATACTCTTCTAACTAATGGGTCAAAGGTCACCAATAAATGTAAATCACTAAATACAGAAAACCCTCAATATCCTGACCTGGTCCCGCCACATGATACAGAACTACAACTCCCAGTATAACTTCTCATTCCTACCTAGATTCCTTTATTTTCTGGTGATTTATCCTCTTACGTCTCATTACGTTGTGTGGGGGGTCGGGTGCTGAGACCCCTCAGATGGTCGGCCGCCGCAGAGCGGGGGATGGTTATTGGCGGTTACAGATTGTGTGTGATATCTCCTGGGTGGAAGAAGAGACGGTAACGCAGGCGGATGTTTATAGTTCTGGATGATCGGACGGCGTTGGCTCTGATCACATAATAAATCTCCCTGAAATCTACCCATTTCCCAGGAGGCGGCAGAGTACAACGAGTGTTCTCCGAGACCCTGGACAAACATGGCCGACGTGTGATCACCTCCAAAAAACAGAACAGACACATTAACTCTTCACTTCTATCTCATACAACACAACAGCAGAAGAATCCGGCATCTGTAGAGTTCCCGATCAGAATATGGTGCGTCCCCCAGGTCCCCACGTAACGTCCTCAGAGATCGCACTGGATAAAACATGAAAGTTTAATAAAGAGAAAGTTCTTCACATGGCGGGTGCCGCTCTTTAGTTATATTGTCAGGTCTTCACAGGGGATCATCAGGATTTGGTTTGAGCACAGAGGCTCCCGTATGAACATGTTCCAATACCTAAAGTAGTGTCAGGTAATGGCACAGACCGTAGCCCCTCCACCATATACAATGAAGACAATGTCCTGTAATTCTCAATACTGCCCGATGTCCCAGCTCCAGACTTGAGGTGCCGGCCCCTCCACTTTCTTGTGACATGGACTCCCATCAAAGCTGATGCATAGATAGAGGAGGGGCAACTGACTTAGCTAATAATCTGAACCATACAGACAAGCAAGCATAACACCAAGCCCACCACTGAGCACACCACAGAACACATCACCGAGCCCACCACAGAACACATCACCGAGCCCACCACAGAACACATCACCGAGCCCACCACAGAACACATGACCGAGCCCACCACTGAGCACACCACAGAACACATGACCGAGCCCACCACTGAGCACACCACAGAACACATCACCGAGTCCACCACAGAACACATGACCGAGCCCACCACAGAACACATGACCAAGCCCACCACTGAGCACACCACAGAACAAAATCACCGAGCCCACCACTGAGCACACCACAGAACAAAATCACCGAGCCCACCACTGAGCACACCACAGAACACATCACCAAGCCCATCACTGAGCACACCACAGAACACATCACCAAGCCCACCACAGAACACATCACCGAGCCCACCACTGAGCACACCACAGAACACACCACAGAACACATCACCAAGCCCACCACAGAACACATCACCGAGCCCACCACAGAACACATCACCGAGTCCACCACAGAACACATGACCGAGCCCACCACTGAGCACACCACAGAACAAAATCACCGAGCCCACCACTGAGCACACCACAGAACACATCACCGAGTCCACCACAGAACACATGACCGAGCCCACCACAGAACACATGACCGAGCCCACCACTGAGCACACCACAGAACAAAATCACCGAGCCCACCACTGAGCACACCACAGAACAAAATCACCGAGCCCACCACTGAGCACACCACAGAACACATCACCAAGCCCATCACTGAGCACACCACAGAACACATCACCAAGCCCACCACAGAACACATCACCGAGCCCACCACTGAGCACACCACAGAACACACCACAGAACACATCACCAAGCCCACCACAGAACACATCACCGAGCCCACCACAGAACACATCACCAAGCCCACCACAGAACACATCACCGAGCACACCACAGAACACATCACCGAGCCCACCACTGAGCACACCACAGAACACATCACAGAACACATCACCAAGCCCACCACAGAACACATCACCGAGCCCACCACAGAACAAAATCACCGAGCACACCACAGAACACATGACCAAGCCCACCACTGAGCACACCACAGAACACATCACCGAGCCCACCACTGAGCACATGACCGAGCCCACCACTGAGCACACCACAGAACAAAATCACCGAGCCCACCACTGAGCACACCACAGAACACATCACCAAGCCCATCACTGAGCACACCACAGAACACATCACCAAGCCCACCACAGAACACATCACCAAGCCCACCACAGAACACATCACCAAGCCCACCACAGAACACATCACCGAGCCCACCACAGAACACATCACCGAGCCCACCAGAGAACACATCACCGAGTCCACCACAGAACACATCACCAAGCCCTCCACAGAACACACCACAGAACACATCACAGAACACATCACCAAGCCCACCACAGAACACATCACCGAGCCCACCACAGAACAAAATCACCGAGCCCACCACAGAACACATCACCGAGCCCACCACAGAACAAAATCACCGAGCACACCACAGAACACATCACCGAGCACACCACAGAACAAAATCACCGAGCACACCACAGAACACACCACAGAACAAAATCACCGAGCCCACCACAGAACAAAATCACCGAGCCCACCACTGAGCACACCACAGAACACATCACCGAGCCCACCACTGAGCACACCACAGAACACATCACAGAACACATCACCAAGCCCACCACAGAACACATCACCGAGCCCACCACAGAACAAAATCACCGAGCACACCACAGAACACATGACCAAGCCCACCACTGAGCACACCACAGAACACATCACCGAGCCCACCACTGAGCACATGACCGAGCCCACCACTGAGCACACCACAGAACACATCACCAAGCCCATCACTGAGCACACCACAGAACACATCACCAAGCCCACCACAGAACACATCACCAAGCCCACCACAGAACACATCACCGAGCCCACCACAGAACACATCACCGAGCCCACCAGAGAACACATCACCGAGTCCACCACAGAACACATCACCAAGCCCTCCACAGAACACACCACAGAACACATCACAGAACACATCACCAAGCCCACCACAGAACACATCACCGAGCCCACCACAGAACAAAATCACCGAGCACACCACAGAACACATCACTGAGCACACCACAGAACAAAATCACCGAGCACACCACAGAACACATCACCAAGCACACCACAGAACACACCACAGAACAAAATCACCGAGCCCACCACAGAACAAAATCACCGAGCCCACCACTGAGCACACCACAGAACACATCACAGAACACATCACAGAACACATCACCAAGCCCACCACGGAACACATCACCAAGCACACCACTGAGCACACCACAGAACACATCACCAAGCCCACCACTGAGCACACCACTGAGCACACCACAGAACACACCACAGAACAAAATCACCGAGCACACCACAGAACACATCACCAAGCCCACCACTGAGTCCACCACAGAACACAATCACCGAGCCCACCATCGAGCACACCACAGAACACAAATCACCAAGCCCACCACTGAGCACATCACAGAACAGAACACAATCACTGAACACATCACCGAGCACACCACAGAACACATCACCAAGCCCACCACAGAACACATCACCAAGCCCACCACTGAGCACACCACAGAACACATCACCGAGCCCACCACTGAGCACACCACAGAACACATCACTGAGCCCACCACAGAACAGAGCACATCACCGAGCACACCACAGAACACATCACCAAGCCCACCACTGAGCACACCACAGAACACATCACCGAGCCCACCACTGAGCACACCACAGAACACATGACCGAGCCCACCACTGAGCACACCACAGAACACATCACCGAGCCCACCACTGAGCACACCACAGAACACATCACCGAGCCCACCACTGAGCACACCACAGAACACATGACCGAGCCCACCACTGAGCACACCACAAAACACAAATCACCAAGCCCACCACTGAGCACACCACAGAACACAAATCACCAAGCCCACCACTGAGCACACCACAGAACACATCAAGCCCACCACTGAGCACACCACAGAACACAAATCACCAAGCCCACCACTGAGCACACCACAGAACACATCAAGCCCACCACTGAGCACACCACAGAACACAAATCACCAAGCCCACCACTGAGCACACCACAGAACACAAATCACCAAGCCCACCACTGAGCCCACCACAGAACACATCACCGAGCCCATCACCGAGCAAATCACTGAACGCACCACCAAGCCCATCACCGAGCACACTACCTAGCCAATCACAGAGAGCATCACTAAGCACATCACCAAGGCAATCACCGAGCACATCACCGAGCACAAACGCACCAGAGCACATGACAGAGCACACGATCGAGCCCATCACCGAGCGCATTCGAGAGCACAGCACTGACACCGATATAGGGAGAACCTTTGGGCATATCAGAACAATTGTGGCATCTGGCCTGCGAGGCGGGTGTAATCAGGTTTACAGGACAGTTTTATTAATTTAAATTGGGACGTCAACCAAATAAATTCTGTCCCTGGACTCCTTTAAGGGGCATCTCTTATACCTCCCCTAATACTGGCTGCATCCATAGTGGCTATACAATCACAATCGTTCCCAACACCTCGGAGACAGGAGAAAAAAATATGGTGAAATAACCTCTAACCACACAGTGATCTGGTGAGGAGGTTACCATGGAATACATTTCTAATGGACATGTATAGAGTCTGGTTATAAGATACGCGGTTATATCACCAGCAACACCACAAAATCCATGAATAGGTGCAGAATAGATGATCGGTAAGGCTTCACCTTCACCGCACAGGCTAAATATGGACACAAGCAAAAAACCTAGGTGTGGTTATGGTGTAGCCATGGTGCGGTTATGGTGTAGCCCTGGGTGCGGTTATGGTGCAGCCCTGGGTGCGGTTATGGTGCAGCCATGGTGCGGGTATGGTGTAGCCCTGGGTGCGGTTATTGTGCAGCCATGGTGCGGTTATGGTGCAGCCATGGTGCGGTTATGGTGCAGCCATGGTGCGGTTATGGTGCAGCCATGGTGCGGTTATGGTGTAGCCATGGTGCGGTTATGGTGCGGTTATGGTGCAGCCATGGTGCGGTTATGGTGTAGCCATGGTGCGGTTATGGTGCGGTTATGGTGCAGCCATGGTGCGGTTATGGTGTATCCCTGGGTGCGGTTATGGTGCAGCCATGGTGCGGTTATGGTGCAGCCATGGTGCGGTTATGGTGTATCCCTGGGTGCGGTTATGGTGCAGCCATGGTGCGGTTATGGTGCGGTTATGGTGCAGCCATGGTGCGGTTATGGTGCAGCCATGGTGCGGTTATGGTGTAGCCCTGGGTGCGGTTATGGTGCGGTTATGGTGCAGCCATGGTGCGGTTATGGTGTATCCCTGGGTGCGGTTATGGTGCAGCCATGGTGCGGTTATGGTGCAGCCATGGTGCGGTTATGGTGTATCCCTGGGTGCGGTTATGGTGCAGCCATGGTGCGGTTATGGTGCGGTTATGGTGCAGCCATGGTGCGGTTATGGTGCAGCCATGGTGCGGTTATGGTGTAGCCCTGGGTGCGGTTATGGTGCGGTTATGGTGCAGCCATGGTGCGGTTATGGTGTATCCCTGGGTGCGGTTATGGTGCAGCCATGGTGCGGTTATGGTGCAGCCCTGGGTGCGGTTATGGTGCAGCCATGGTGCGGTTATGGTGCAGCCATGGTGCGGTTATGGTGCAGCCATGGTGCGGTTATGGTGCAGCCATGGTGCGGTTATGGTGCGGTTATGGTGTATCCCTGGGTGCGGTTATGGTGGAGCCATGGTGCGGTTATGGTGCAGCCATGGTGCGGTTATGGTGCAGCCATGGTGCGGTTATGGTGTAGCCCTGGGTGCGGTTATGGTGCGGTTATGGTGTATCCCTGGGTGCGGTTATGGTGCAGCCATGGTGCGGTTATGGTGCAGCCCTGGGTGCGGTTATGGTGCAGCCCTGGGTGCGGTTATGGTGCAGCCATGGTGCGGTTATGGTGCAGCCATGGTGCGGTTATGGTGCAGCCATGGTGCGGTTATGGTGCGGTTATGGTGTATCCCTGGGTGCGGTTATGGTGCAGCCATGGTGCGGTTATGGTGCGGTTATGGTGCAGCCATGGTGCGGTTATGGTGCAGCCATGGTGCGATTATGGTGTAGCCCTGGGTGCGGTTATGGTGCGGTTATGGTGCAGCCATGGTGCGGTTATGGTGCAGCCATGGTGCGGTTATGGTGTAGCCCTGGGTGCGGTTATGGTGTATCCCTGGGTGCGGTTATGGTGCAGCCATGGTGCGGTTATGGTGCAGCCCTGGGTGCGGTTATGGTACAGCCCTGGGTGCGGTTATGGTGCAGCCATGGTGCGGTTATGGTGCAGCCATGGTGCGGTTATGGTGCAGCCATGGTGCGGTTATGGTGCGGTTATGGTGTATCCCTGGGTGCGGTTATGGTGCAGCCATGGTGCGGTTATGGTGCGGTTATGGTGCAGCCATGGTGCGGTTATGGTGCAGCCATGGTGCGATTATGGTGTAGCCCTGGGTGCGGTTATGGTGCGGTTATGGTGCAGCCATGGTGCGGTTATGGTGTATCCCTGGGTGCGGTTATGGTGCAGCCATGGTGCGGTTATGGTGCAGCCATGGTGCGGTTATGGTGTATCCCTGGGTGCGGTTATGGTGCAGCCATGGTGCGGTTATGGTGCGGTTATGGTGCAGCCATGGTGCGGTTATGGTGCAGCCATGGTGCGGTTATGGTGTAGCCCTGGGTGCGGTTATGGTGCGGTTATGGTGCAGCCATGGTGCGGTTATGGTGTATCCCTGGGTGCGGTTATGGTGCAGCCATGGTGCGGTTATGGTGCAGCCCTGGGTGCGGTTATGGTGCAGCCATGGTGCGGTTATGGTGTAGCCATGGTGCGGTTATGGTGTAGCCCTGGGTGCGGTTATGGTGCAGCCCTGGGTGCGGTTATGGTGCGGTTATGGTGCAGCCATGGTGCGGTTATGGTGCAGCCATGGTGCGGGTATGGTGTAGCCCTGGGTGCGGTTATTGTGCAGCCATGGTGCGGTTATGGTGCAGCCATGGTGCGGTTATGGTGCAGCCATGGTGCGGTTATGGTGTAGCCATGGTGCGGTTATGGTGCGGTTATGGTGCAGCCATGGTGCGGTTATGGTGTATCCCTGGGTGCGGTTATGGTGCAGCCATGGTGCGGTTATGGTGCAGCCATGGTGCGGTTATGGTGTATCCCTGGGTGCGGTTATGGTGTAGCCATGGTGCGGTTATGGTGTATCCCTGGGTGCGGTTATGGTGCAGCCATGGTGCGGTTATGGTGCGGTTATGGTGCAGCCATGGTGCGGTTATGGTGCAGCCATGGTGCGGTTATGGTGTAGCCCTGGGTGCGGTTATGGTGCGGTTATGGTGCAGCCATGGTGCGGTTATGGTGTATCCCTGGGTGCGGTTATGGTGCAGCCATGGTGCGGTTATGGTGCAGCCATGGTGCGGTTATGGTGTATCCCTGGGTGCGGTTATGGTGCAGCCATGGTGCGGTTATGGTGCGGTTATGGTGCAGCCATGGTGCGGTTATGGTGCAGCCATGGTGCGGTTATGGTGTAGCCCTGGGTGCGGTTATGGTGCGGTTATGGTGCAGCCATGGTGCGGTTATGGTGTATCCCTGGGTGCGGTTATGGTGCAGCCATGGTGCGGTTATGGTGCAGCCCTGGGTGCGGTTATGGTGCAGCCATGGTGCGGTTATGGTGCAGCCATGGTGCGGTTATGGTGCAGCCATGGTGCGGTTATGGTGCAGCCATGGTGCGGTTATGGTGCAGCCATGGTGCGGTTATGGTGCGGTTATGGTGTATCCCTGGGTGCGGTTATGGTGGAGCCATGGTGCGGTTATGGTGCAGCCATGGTGCGGTTATGGTGCAGCCATGGTGCGGTTATGGTGTAGCCCTGGGTGCGGTTATGGTGCGGTTATGGTGTATCCCTGGGTGCGGTTATGGTGCAGCCATGGTGCGGTTATGGTGCAGCCCTGGGTGCGGTTATGGTGCAGCCATGGTGCGGTTATGGTGCGGTTATGGTGCGGTTATGGTGTATCCCTGGGTGCGGTTATGGTGCAGCCATGGTGCGGTTATGGTGCGGTTATGGTGCAGCCATGGTGCGATTATGGTGTAGCCCTGGGTGCGGTTATGGTGCGGTTATGGTGCAGCCATGGTGCGGTTATGGTGTATCCCTGGGTGCGGTTATGGTGCAGCCATGGTGCGGTTATGGTGCAGCCATGGTGCGGTTATGGTGTATCCCTGGGTGCGGTTATGGTGCAGCCATGGTGCGGTTATGGTGCAGCCATGGTGCGGTTATGGTGTAGCCCTGGGTGCGGTTATGGTGCGGTTATGGTGCAGCCATGGTGCGGTTATGGTGTATCCCTGGGTGCGGTTATGGTGCAGCCATGGTGCGGTTATGGTGCAGCCCTGGGTGCGGTTATGGTGCAGCCATGGTGCGGTTATGGTGCAGCCATGGTGCGGTTATGGTGCAGCCATGGTGCGGTTATGGTGCAGCCATGGTGCGGTTATGGTGCGGTTATGGTGCAGCCATGGTGCGGTTATGGTGCAGCCATGGTGCGGTTATGGTGTAGCCCTGGGTGCGGTTATGGTGCGGTTATGGTGTATCCCTGGGTGCGGTTATGGTGCAGCCATGGTGCAGTTATGGTGCAGCGCTGGGTGCGGTTATGGTGCAGCCATGGTGCGGTTATGGTGCAGCCATGGTGCGGTTATGGTGCGGTTATGGTGCGGTTATGGTGTATCCCTGGGTGCGGTTATGGTGCAGCCATGGTGCGGTTATGGTGCGGTTATGGTGCAGCCATGGTGCGGTTATGGTGCAGCCCTGGGTGCGGTTATGGTGCGGGTTTTAATACCATACTGACATTTGTTTTTCTTATACTGAACTTGTAATTATTTAAGTTTCTTTCTATGGGTAAAGAAAATGGACATGTGACCAAACAATGGAGCAAATCGAAGGTTATGATGCTGAAAATAGTTGTTGTGACCGATGGCGCATTTCAGCCTTTTACCTCTAAGGGAAATAACCACAAAACAGCCAGAGCCTCCGCATTGTGACCTGGAAGGGTCTCAGGATCCAGGGCTGAGATACGTAGGGGATACCATCGTATGTAGTGCCCGTGACCTGCGCCCATTGTAGACGGCGCCTTCAGTAATAACACGTTCTGCACCTGAGGGATCTATAAATGGCCGTCCCTCCGCACAGAAACAAACCCGGGGACATGTTGTCTTGTTACTATGGGAAATAAATGGGTTAAATAAAGACGTCAGAGCTTTGTCACCACAACCACGAAAACATTTCTACACTAAACAATATTCCCACAAGAAAACATCGCGATACAATGGGGTCACCTGTGTGCGCTGTGGATCACTGTGCCCTATATACAGACGGCAGCTCCCCGGCGGATTGTTGGTATGGTCGGGTTTGGTGGCGGCCCTCATGGTCAAAGCCTAATTCCACTTTCCTGTAATTCAATAACCAAACAATCCCTTGGTCCTGGTGGGTTTGTGTTCCCCTCAGATGTTCTCTCTTGCAGGCCCGGATGCCTCCGTCTCCCGAGGTTATCTGCCCATACGGATAGCCGGCGTACCTCCAGGGTCACTATGGTTACTGCCCCGACCTCCTTTCCTGGACCCTGGCACTGGGCCATGCCAATGGTTCCCTACCCCTCTTATGCCGATCTGTTCTCGCACTATCCCCATAAGCTTCTCCTGGAGGGGACGTGCCGCCATACCTGCGTCCCCGGACCGGGGGGCCCTGCTGTTTGCTCGCCTCTTCCTGGTTGGCAGACACCCTTTCTGGAAAGTTCTCACCACCAATGGATTTGGACCCCCTGAGCCCCTATTACCAGGATACACAAAGGTGGTGGAGACCCCTGTGTAGCCGCGTACGATATGAGGGGCCCCAAGCTTCATAATCTGTTTAAACTGTAATTTGTAGGACACAGGTTTCGGGGGTTTCATGTCGTTTTCCTATAGTGCGGCTCCATCCCCCACACGATGGACTCCATTATTAGTTTCCATCCTCCGCTCTGTCCCTTTAATTGAGAAGCCGTTCCCGCTGCCAAGTATTGATGGCGCTCGGTAACATTCCTCGCTCTTTCTTCTCTCTTCACAGACTGAACAGAAGTGCAGATTAGCGCGACGCCATTGTCTCCCTGACATTACAACTGATTAAATGTCAGAAGTTTGGGAAATGCTGACGGCTCACGGGCAGGACGCCAACACCTCCCAGTGGAGCTTTCTGGTTTTTGGATGCGGTCGCAGTCCTGAATAATTGCGCCTTTGTGTGACAGCTGAATCCGGCGCAGACCCGACTGTAACAATATAAATCACAGAAGAAAGCGGGAGCCATGGAAACGCCGGCCCGAAAACAACCAATGGGGCGCAGAAATACAGCGCCGGCTGTGCTCCCGCCTAAACCGCGCCCGCTGGCTGAGATACTGGGGGGACCCTGCTGTTTAACCCCTAAATGGAGATTCACTGCAACATCCACAACTAAGGACGTTCAGGATATTTAAGGCCTAAGAAAAATAAGTGTAAAGATGGCGTCTGTCTGCCCCAAAAATAACCAAATCAGACGTTAGAATATCGCACATCGGCAGAGCGCCCTTTGTTGGGTGCAAAACCAGTAACCGATCCTGTAAATGTTCATATACAGGGTGGTGATATATATATATACATTATATACAGGGTGGTGATATATATACAATATATACAGGGTGGTGATATATATATACATTATATACAGGGTGGTGATAGATAGATATACAATATATACAGGGTGGTGATAGATATATATACAATATATACAGGGTGGTGATATATATACATTATATACAGGGTGGTGATATATATACATTATATACAGGGGGATGATATATATATATTATATACAGGGGGATGATATATATATATACATTATATACAGGGTGGTGATATATATATATATATATATACATTATATACAGGGTGGTGATATATATACAATATATACAGGGTGGTGATATATATACATTATATACAGGGTGGTGATATATATATACAATATATACAGGGTGGTGATATATATATATATATATATATATACATTATATACAGGGTGGTGATATATATATATATATATACATTATATACAGGGTGGTGATATATATACAATATATACAGGGTGGTGATATATATATATATATATATACATTATATACAGGGTGGTGATATATATATATATACATTATATACAGGGTGGTGATATATATATATATATATATACATTATATACAGGGTGGTGATATATATATATACATTATATACAGGGTGGTGATAGATATATATATATATATATACATTATATACAGGGTGGTGATATATATATACATTATATACAGGGTGGTGATATATATACATTATATACAGGGTGGTGATATATATACAATATATACAGGGTGGTGATATATATATATATACATTATATACAGGGTGGTGATATATATATATATATATATATATATATATACATTATATACAGGGTGGTGATATATATACAATATATACAGGGTGGTGATATATATATACATTATATACAGGGTGGTGATATATATATACATTATATACAGGGTGGTGATATATATATACATTATATACAGGGTGGTGATATATATACAATATATACAGGGTGGTGATATATATATATATATATACATTATATACAGGGTGGTGATATATATATATATATATACAGGGTGGTGATATATATACAATATATACAGGGTGGTGATATATATATACATTATATACAGGGTGGTGATATATATATACATTATATACAGGGTGGTGATATATATATACATTATATACAGGGTGGTGATATATATATACATTATATACAGGGTGGTGATATATATATACATTATATACAGGGTGGTGATATATATATATATACATTATATACAGGGTGGTGATATATATATATATATATATACACATTATATACAGGGTGGTGATATATATACAATATATACAGGGTGGTGATATATATACATTATATACAGGGTGGTGATATATATATACATTATATACAGGGTGGTGATATATATACAATATATACAGGGTGGTGATATATACATTATATACAGGGTGGTGAGATATATATATATATATATATACATTATATACAGGGTGGTGATATATATATATATATATATATATATATACAGGGTGGTGATATATATATATATATATACACAGGGTGGTGATATATACACATTATATACAGGGTGGTGATATATATATATATACACAGGGTGGTGATATATACACATTATACACAGGGTGGTGATATATATATATATATATATATATATATATATACATTATATACAGGGTGGTGATATATATACATTATATACAGGGGGATGATATATATACATTATATACAGGGTGGTGATATATATACATTATATACAGGGTGGTGATATATATATATATACATT